>NC_059199.1:66744601-66797101 GCF_020615455.1 Coregonus clupeaformis | reverse complement strand
TCCATATACCCCACTTTGTATATCCTGGCTTTAAAACTCCACTTTGTATTTCCTGACTGAATGCATCCTAACTGTGTTGTGTAATGACTCTCTGTCTCCACCAGCTGAATCCTAACAGTGTGTTGTAATGTGTGTCCTTGACAGACAGGAGGCGCTGTTAGCAGCCATCAGTGAGAAGGATGCCAACATCGCCCTGCTGGAGCTGTCCTCGTCCAAGAAGAAGAAAACACAGGACGAGGTGGCCATGCTGAAGAGAGAGAAGGACAGCCTGGTACAGCAGCTCAAACAACAGGTAGGAAGCGTTCAACACTCCCTCGTCACGTGACCTGGGTGGCCCCTGTCACATGGCTGGGGTCTAGACACTCATCGTGGCTTCAAAGGCTTAAGGATAGCTGCCATTACAGTCTGCTTTCTCTGGAATCTATATGCTGGGTGACAGAATAGGAAGTGACAGTACTATGTGGAATGGGAGGACTGTCACCTAATGGGCATCATCCATTATTTGTTTGTAGGTGTATCTTAAAGAGGTTAAATATGGAGGGGGACAGAGGGAGATAGAGATAGGAGGGTAATTGTAGCAGAGGAAAGGAGAGGACAGGGAAAAAATATTGGATGTGAAGGAGAGGGGAGAGAGAGGAGGAGAGGGAGAGGAGGAGGAGGAGAGGAGAGAGGGATAGAGGAGAGGAGAGAGGGATGGAGGAGAGGAGAGAGGGATGGAGGAGAGGAGAGAGGGATGGAGGAGAGCAGTGGAGAGGAGAGGAGAGAGGGATGGAGGAGAGCAGTGGAGAGGAGAGGGGGAACCGAGGAGAGGGGGAGTGGAGGAGAGGACAGTCTAACAGGGTACAGATGTGAGACCACAAGCCCTGCCAGTGAGGGTAATTTTAGGATTATTCAGCTCCTCCCCCAGGTGCCCACAAACCCATCTCTAAACACAAACACACACACACACACCAAACCCATCTCCACACACACAACCTCACAGCACAAACAGTCACACATACACACATTTCCCTATTCCAAATACAAACTCACCACACACATGTGTACACAATTCACGCCCACACCAAAACAAACCCTCTAAACAGCACAGGCATCATGGACACACCACACACCAGCTCAGCTCTGCCCAGCGCACAGGGCCCCATTCACAATTGGTTAGACATAAAAACACGTAAAGGTTTGTAGAATCTACAACACCCTGAGTGGACAGGAATGCCATAAGAAGGCTGTCTGTGTCCCAGTTCATACATAGGATTGGGATGCAGAGGAACATTGAGGCCTCGCTCCCTCCCTTACCCCCTCCTCACCCCCTTCTCACCCCCTCCTCACCCCTTCTCACCCCCTCCTCACCCCCTTCTCACCCACTCTTCACCCCCTTCTCACCCCCTCCTCATATTAGAGGTTGTGTTGTTAGAGGTTGTGATGTTAGAGGTTGTGTTGTTAGAGGTTGTGATGTTAGAGGTTGTGATGTTAGAGGTTGTGTTGTTAGAGGTTGTGTTGTTAGAGGTTGTGTTGTTACATGTTGTGTTGTTAGAGGTTGTGTTGTTAGAGGTTGTGTTGTTAGAGGTTGTGTTGTTACATGTTGTGTTGTTAGAGGTTGTGTTGTTAGAGGTTGTGTTGTTAGAGGTTGTGTTGTTAGAGGTTGTGTTGTTAGAGGTTGTGTTGTTACATGTTGTGTTGTTAGAGGTTGTGATGTTAGAGGTTGTGTTGTTAGAGGTTGTGTTGTTAGAGGTTGTGTTGTTACATGTTGTGTTGTTAGAGGTTGTGTTGTTAGAGATTGTGTTGTTAGAGGTTGTGTTGTTACATGTTGTGTTGTTAGAGGTTGTGTTGTTAGAGGTTGTGTTGTTAGAGGTTGTGTTGTTAGAGGTTGTGTTGTTAGAGGTTGTGTTGTTACATGTTGTGTTGTTAGAGGTTGTGTTGTTAGAGGTTGTGATGTTAGAGGTTGTGATGTTAGAGGTTGTGTTGTTAGAGGTTGTGTTGTTAGAGATTGTGTTGTTAGAGATTGTGTTTTTAGAGGTTGTGTTGTTAGAGTTTGTGTTGTTACATGTTGTGTTGTTAGAGGTTGTGTTGTTAGAGGTTGTGTTGTTAGAGGTTGTGATGTTAGAGGTTGTGATGTTAGAGGTTGTGTTGTTAGAGGTTGTGTTGTTAGAGGTTGTGTTGTTAGAGGTTGTGTTGTTACATGTTGTGTTGTTAGAGGTTGTGTTGTTAGAGGTTGTGATGTTAGAGGTTGTGATGTTAGAGGTTGTGTTGTTAGAGATTGTGTTGTTAGAGATTGTGTTTTTAGAGGTTGTGTTGTTAGAGGTTGTGTCAGAGGTTGTGTTGTTAGAGGTTGTGTTGTTAGAGTTTGTGTTGTTAGAGTTTGTGATGTTAAAGGTTGTGATGTTAGAGGTTGTGTTAGAGGTCGTGTTGTTAGAGGTTGTGTTGTTAGAGGTTGTGTTGTTAGAGGTTGTGTTGGTAGAGGTCGTGTTGTTAGAGGTTGTGTTGTTAGAGGTTGTGTTGTTAGAGGTTGTAGAGGTTGTGTTAGAGGTTGTGTTGTTAGAGATTGTGATGTTAGAGGTTGTGTTGTTAGAGGTTGTAGAGGTTGTGTTAGAGGTTGTGTTGTTAGAGGTTGTGATAGAGGTTGTGATGTTAGAGGTTGTGTTGTTAGAGATTGTGTTGTTAGAGATTGTGTTTTTAGAGGTTGTGTTGTTAGAGGTTGTGTCAGAGGTTGTGTTGTTAGAGGTTGTGTTGTTAGAGTTTGTGTTGTTACATGTTGTGTTGTTAGAGGTTGTGTTGTTAGAGGTTGTGATGTTAGAGGTTGTGATGTTAGAGGTTGTGATGTTAGAGGTTGTGTTGTTAGAGATTGTGTTGTTAGAGATTGTGTTTTTAGAGGTTGTGTTGTTAGAGTTTGTGTTGTTACATGTTGTGTTGTTAGAGGTTGTGTTGTTAGAGGTTGTGTTGTTAGAGGTTGTGTTGTTAGAGGTTGTGATGTTAGAGGTTGTGATGTTAGAGGTTGTGTTGTTAGACGTTGTGTTGTTAGAGGTTGTGTTGTTACATGTTGTGTTGTTAGAGGTTGTGTTGTTAGAGGTTGTGATGTTAGAGGTTGTGATGTTAGAGGTTGTGTTGTTAGAGATTGTGTTGTTAGAGATTGTGTTTTTAGAGGTTGTGTTGTTAGAGGTTGTGTCAGAGGTTGTGTTGTTAGAGGTTGTGTTGTTAGAGTTTGTGTTGTTAGAGTTTGTGATGTTAAAGGTTGTGATGTTAGAGGTTGTGTTAGAGGTCGTGTTGTTAGAGGTTGTGATGTTAGAGGTTGTGTTGTTAGAGGTTGTGTTGGTAGAGGTCGTGTTGTTAGAGGTTGTGTTGTTAGAGGTTGTGTTGTTAGAGGTTGTAGAGGTTGTGTTAGAGGTTGTGTTGTTAGAGATTGTGATGTTAGAGGTTGTGTTGTTAGAGGTTGTAGAGGTTGTGTTAGAGGTTGTGTTGTTAGAGGTTGTGTTGTTAGAGGTTGTGATGTTAGAGGTTGTGTTGTTAGAGGTTGTAGAGGTTGTGTTAGAGGTTGTGTTGTTAGAGGTTGTGTTGTTAGAGGTTGTGATGTTAGAGGTTGTGTTGTTAGAGGTTGTGGTGTTAGAGGTTGTGTTGTTAGAGATTGTGATGTTAGAGGTTGTGTTGTTAGAGGTTGTAGAGGTTGTGTTAGAGGTTGTGTTGTTAGAGGTTGTGTTGTTAGAGGTTGTGTTGTGAGAGGTTGTGATGTTAGAGGTTGTGTTGTTAGAGGTTGTGATGTTAGAGGTTGTGTTGTTAGAGGTTGTGTTGTTAGAGGTTGTGATGTTAGAGGTTGTGTTGTTAGAGGTTGTGATGTTAGAGGTTGTGTTGTTAGAGGTTGTGTTGTTAGAGGTTGTGTTGTTAGAGGTTGTGTTGTTAGAGGTTGTGATGTTAGAGGTTGTGTTTTTAGAGGTTGTGATGTTAGAGGTTGTGTTGTTAGAGGTTGTGTTGTTAGAGGTTGTGATGTTAGAGGTTGTGTTGTTAGAGGTTGTGATGTTAGAGGTTGTGTTGTTAGAGGTTGTGTTGTTAGAGGTTGTGTTGTTACATGTTGTGTTGTTAGAGGTTGTGTTGTTAGAGGTTGTGATGTTAGAGGTTGTGATGTTAGAGGTTGTGTTGTTAGAGATTGTGTTGTTAGAGATTGTGTTTTTAGAGGTTGTGTTGTTAGAGGTTGTGTCAGAGGTTGTGTTGTTAGAGGTTGTGTTGTTAGAGTTTGTGTTGTTAGAGTTTGTGATGTTAAAGGTTGTGATGTTAGAGGTTGTGTTAGAGGTCGTGTTGTTAGAGGTTGTGATGTTAGAGGTTGTGTTGTTAGAGGTTGTGTTGGTAGAGGTCGTGTTGTTAGAGGTTGTGTTGTTAGAGGTTGTGTTGTTAGAGGTTGTGATGTTAGAGGTTGTGTTGTTAGAGGTTGTGATGTTAGAGGTTGTGTTGTTAAAGGTTGTGTTGTTAGAGATTGTGTTGTTAGAGGTTGTGTTGTTAGAGGTTGTGTTGTTAGAGGTTGTGTTGTTAGAGGTTGTGTTGTTAGAGGTTGTGATGTTAGAGGTTGTGTTGTTAGAGGTTGTGTTGTTAGAGATTGTGATGTTAGAGGTTGTGTTGTTAGAGGTTGTGTTGTTAGAGGTTGTGTTGTTAGAGATTGTGATGTTAGAGGTTGTGTTGTTAGAGGTTGTGATGTTAGAGGTTGTGATGTTAGAGGTTGTGGTGTTAGAGGTTGTGTTGTTAGAGGTTGTGGTGTTAGAGGTTGTGTTGTTAGAGGTTGTGATGTTAGAGGTTGTGATGTTAGAGGTTGTGTTGTTAGAGGTTGTGTTGTTAGAGGTTGTGTTGTTAGAGGTTGTGGTGTTAGAGGATGTGTTGTTAGAGGTTGTGATGTTAGAGGTTGTGTTGTTAGAGGTCGTGTTGTTAGAGGTTGTGATGTTAGAGGTTGTGTTGTTAGAGGTTGTGATGTTAGAGGTTGTGATGTTAGAGGTTGTGTTGTTAGAGGTTGTGATGTTAGAGGTTGTGATGTTAGAGGTTGTGTTGTTAGAGGTCGTGTTGTTAGAGGTTGTGTTGTTAGAGGTTGTGATGTTAGAGGTTGTGTTGTTAGAGGTCGTGTTGTTAGAGGTTGTGATGTTAGAGGTTGTGTTGTTAGAGGTCGTGTTGTTAGAGGTTGTGTTGTTAGAGGTTGTGATGTTAGAGGTTGTGTTGTTAGAGGTTGTGATGTTAGAGGTTGTGTTGTTAGAGGTCGTGTTGTTAGAGGTTGTGATGTTAGAGGTTGTGATGTTAGAGGTTGTGTTGTTAGAGGTTGTGATGTTAGAGGTTGTGATGTTAGAGGTTGTGTTGTTAGAGGTCGTGTTGTTAGAGGTTGTGTTGTTAGAGGTTGTGATGTTAGAGGTTGTGTTGTTAGAGGTCGTGTTGTTAGAGGTTGTGATGTTAGAGGTTGTGATGTTAGAGGTTGTGGTGTTAGAGGTTGTGGTGTTAGAGGTTGTGTTAGAGGTTGTGTTGTGAATGAACTGCCTGCTGATTAAATGGAGAAGAGGTATGCAGGCAGGAGATCACATGACTCACAGCACAATTAACCCAGGAATGCTGTTCCTCCCCTTTAACGCACGCACACACACACATACAAATGCACTCACACGTACACATACACATGCACGCACACACACACACACACACACACACACACACACACACACACACACACACACACACACACACACACACATAGAGACACACAACTAGACACACACGCATACCTAGACACACACAACCAGACACACACACCGAGAGACCCACAAGAATAGACATGATGAATCAGTGTCTGTGTGTCCCTGTGTGTACATTTATGTTGGGGCCCCTGACTGCTGTTTTCACACACAAACACACACGCACGCGCACACACACACACACACACACACACACACACACACACACACACACACACACACACACACACACAAACACACGAACACACTCGCACACCCAGACACAGGAGAAGACACATGTTTCTCAGTGTAAAGTATGTTCTCAGATGGCTGGATGATTTACTGCATGGTGAACTGCTCAGACTGGAACTGACTAGAGACACTGTGACTGACTCCATTATGTAGTTACCCTGTGACTGTCTCCATTATGTAGTTACCCTGTGACTGTCTCCATTATGTAGTTACCCTGTGACTGTCTCCACTATGTAGTTACCCTGTTACTGCCTCCACTATGTAGTTACCCTGTTACTGTCTCCACTATGTAGTTACACTGTTACTGTCTCCACTATGTAGTTACCCTGTTACTGTCTCCACTATGTAGTTACCCTGTGACTGTCTCCACTATGTAGTTACACTGTTACTGTCTCCACTATGCAGTTACCCTGTGACTGTCTCCACTATGTAGTTACCCTGTGACTGTCTCCACTATGTAGTTACCCTGTTACTGTCTCCACTATGTAGTTACCCTGTTACTGTCTCCACTATGTAGTTACCCTGTGACTGTCTCCACTATGTAGTTACACTGTTACTGTCTCCACTATGTAGTTACCCTGTGACTGACTCCATTATGTAGTTACCCTGTGACTGTCTCCACTATGTAGTTACCCTGTTACTGCCTCCACTATGTAGTTACCCTGTTACTGTCTCCACTATGTAGTTACCCTGTTACTGTCTCCACTATGTAGGTACCCTGTGACTGTCTCCACTATGTAGTTACCATGTTACTGTCTCCACTATGTAATTACCCTGTTACTGTCTCCACTATGTAGTTACCCTGTTACTGCCTCCACTATGTAGTTACCCTGTTACTGTCTCCACTATGTAGTTACCCTGTTACTGCCTCCACTATGTAGTTACCCTGTTACTGTCTCCACTATGTAGTTACCCTGTTACTGTCTCCACTATGTAGTTACCCTGTTACTGTCTCCACTATGTAGTTACCCTGTGACTGTCTCCACTATGTAGTTACACTGTTACTGTCTCCACTATGTAGTTACCCTGTGACTGACTCCATTATGTAGTTACCCTGTGACTGTCTCCACTATGTAGTTACCCTGTGACTGTCTCCACTATGTAGTTACCCTGTTACTGCCTCCACTATGTAGTTACCCTGTTACTGTCTCCACTATGTAGTTACACTGTTACTGTCTCCACTATGTAGTTACCCTGTTACTGTCTCCACTATGTAGTTACCCTGTGACTGTCTCCACTATGTAGTTACACTGTTACTGTCTCCACTATGCAGTTACCCTGTGACTGTCTCCACTATGTAGTTACCCTGTTACTGCCTCCACTATGTAGTTACCATGTTACTGTCTCCACTATGTAATTACCCTGTTACTGTCTCCACTATGCAGTTACCCTGTTACTGTCTCCACTATGTAGTTACCCTGTTACTGTCTCCACTATGTAGTTACCCTGTTACTGTCTCCACTATGTAGTTACCCTGTTACTGCCTCCACTATGTAGTTACCCTGTTACTGTCTCCACTATGTAGTTACCCTGTTACTGTCTCCACTATGTAGTTACCCTGTTACTGTCTCCACTATGTAGTTACCCTGTGACTGTCTCCACTATGTAGTTACACTGTTACTGTCTCCACTATGTAGTTACCCTGTGACTGACTCCATTATGTAGTTACCCTGTGACTGTCTCCACTATGTAGTTACCCTGTTACTGCCTCCACTATGTAGTTACCCTGTTACTGTCTCCACTATGTAGTTACACTGTGACTGTCTCCACTATGTAGTTACCCTGTTACTGTCTCCACTATGTAGGTACCCTGTGACTGTCTCCACTATGTAGTTACCATGTTACTGTCTCCACTATGTAGTTACCCTGTTACTGTCTCCACTATGTAGTTACCCTGTTACTGTCTCCACTATGTAGTTACCCAGTTACTGTCTCCACTATGTAGTTACCTTGTTACTGTCTCCACTATGTAGTTACCATCTGACTGTCTCCACTATGTAGTTACCCTGTTACTGTCTCCACTATGTAGTTACCCTGTTACTGTCTCCACTATGTAGTTACCATGTTACTGTCTCCTCTATGCAGTTACCCTGTTAATATATCCACTATGTAGTTACCCTGTTACTGTATCCACTATGTAGTTACCCTGTTACTGTCTCCACTATGTAATTACCCTGTTATTGTCTCCACTATGTAGTTACCCTGTTACTGTCTCCACTATGTAGTTACCCTGTTACTGTCTCCACTATGTAGTTACCCTGTTACTTTCTCCACTATGTAGTTACCCTGTTACTGTCTCCACTATGTAGTTACCCTGTTACTGTCTCCACTATGTAATTACCCTGTTATTGTCTCCACTATGTAGTTACCCTGTTACTGTCTCCACTATGTAGTTACCCTGTTACTGTCTCCTCTATGCAGTTACCCTGTTAATATATCCACTATGTAGTTACCCTGTTACTGTCTCCACTATGTAGTTACCCTGTTACTGTCTCCACTATATAATTACCCTGTTATTGTCTCCACTATGTAGTTACCCTGTTACTGTCTCCACTATGTAGTTACCCTGTTACTGTCTCCACTATGTAGTTACCCTGTTACTGTCTCCACTATGTAATTACCCTGTTATTGTCTCCACTATGTAGTTACCCTGTTACTGTCTCCACTATGTAATTACCATGTTACTGTCTCCACTATGTAATTACCCTGTTATTGTCTCCACTATGTAGTTACCCTGTTACTGTCTCCACTATGTAATTACCCTGTTATTGTCTCCACTATGTAGTTACCCTGTTACTGTCTCCACTATGTAATTACCCTGTTATTGTCTCCACTATGTAGTTACCCTGTTACTGTCTCCACTATGTAATTACCATGTTACTGTCTCCACTATGTAATTACCCTGTTATTGTATCCACTATGTAGTTACCCTGTTACTGTCTCCACTATGTAGTTACCCTGTGACTGTCTCCACTATGCAGTTACCCTGTTAGTATATCCACTATGTAGTTACACTGTTACTGTCTCCA
This sequence comes from Coregonus clupeaformis, assembly GCF_020615455.1. Lineage (NCBI taxonomy): Eukaryota > Metazoa > Chordata > Actinopteri > Salmoniformes > Salmonidae > Coregonus > Coregonus clupeaformis. Next base: position 66,788,133 of record NC_059199.1, on the reverse strand, counting down.
CTATGTAGTTACACTGTTACTGTCTCCACTATGCAGTTACCCTGTTACTGTCTCCACTATGCAGTTACCCTGTTACTGTCTCCACTATGCAGTTACCCTGTTACTGTCTCCACTATGTAGTTACCCTGTTACTGTCTCCACTATGTAGTTACACTGTTACTGTCTCCACTATGCAGTTACCCTGTTACTGTCTCCACTATGTAGTTACACTGTTACTGTCTCCACTATGCAGTTACCCTGTTACTGTCTCCACTATGCAGTTACCCTGTTACTGTCTCCACTATGTAGTTACACTGTTACTGTCTCCACTATGTAGTTACACTGTTACTGTCTCCACTATGCAGTTACCCTGTTACTGTCTCCACTATGTAATTACCCTGTTATTGTCTCCACTATGTAGTTACCCTGTTACTGTCTCCACTATGTAATTACCCTGTTATTGTCTCCACTATGTAGTTACCCTGTTACTGTCTCCACTATGTAATTACCATGTTACTGTCTCCACTATGTAATTACCCTGTTATTGTCTCCACTATGTAGTTACCCTGTTACTGTCTCCACTATGTAGTTACCCTGTGACTGTCTCCACTATGCAGTTACCCTGTTAGTATATCCACTATGTAGTTACACTGTTACTGTCTCCACTATGTAGTTACACTGTTACTGTCTCCACTATGCAGTTACCCTGTTACTGTCTCCACTATGCAGTTACCCTGTTACTGTCTCCACTATGCAGTTACCCTGTTACTGTCTCCACTATGTAGTTACACTGTTACTGTCTCCACTATGCAGTTACCCTGTTACTGTCTCCACTATGTAGTTACACTGTTACTGCCTCCACTATGTAGTTACACTGTTACTGTCTCCACTATGTAGTTACCCTGTTACTGTCTCCACTATGCAGTTACCCTGTTACTGTCTCCACTATGTAGTTACACTGTTACTGTCTCCACTATGCAGTTACCCTGTTACTGTCTCCACTATGCAGTTACCCTGTTATTGTCTCCACTATGCAGTTACCCTGTTACTGTCTCCACTATGCAGTTACCCTGTGACTGTCTCCACTATGTAGTTACCCTGTTACTGTCTCCACTATGCAGTTACCCTGTTACTGTCTCCACTATGCAGTTACCCTGTTACTGCCTCCACTATGTAGTTACACTGTTACTGTCTCCACTATGCAGTTACCCTGTTACTGTCTCCACTATGTAGTTACACTGTGACTGTCTCCACTATGTAGTTACACTGTTACTGTCTCCACTATGCAGTTACCCTGTTACTGTCTCCACTATGCAGTTACCCTGTTACTGTCTCCACTATGTAGTTACACTGTTACTGTCTCCACTATGTAGTTACACTGTTACTGTCTCCACTATGTAGTTACCCTGTTACTGTCTCCACTATGTAGTTACCCTGTTACTGTCTCCACTATGTAGTTACCCTGTTACTGTCTCCACTATGTAGTTACACTGTTACACTACAAACTGTATCCAGTTATACTACATGCTGTACTGATATACAGTCACTTTACTAAGATCAGCTGAACATGTGTATATGTGACCAACTGGGTTTAAACGTGGGTCGTATTCCTTCCACAAGACTGTAAAACTGAACTAAATCTTAGGCAGACACTAATCTTTTGATCCATAGTAAGGGTTCTTATTTTTGGGGTACGATGGAGTTATTACCTGAGCTACGACCAAGGTGTCACTGACTTATTTGTATGGTTTTACTGCGGTAACAGAGGTTGATGTAGGAGTGAGACTGCTTTGGCAACACTACATCATTCTACCATCTACTGCATCTTACCTCACCTTACCATAATATATCACTGACCCTTACCTTACCTATAGAGATATACAGTACCTATGACCTAATCTATACCTCACCCTTACCTATAGAGATATACAGTAGTAATCTATACCTCACCCTTACCTATAGAGATATACAGTAGTAATCTATACCTCACCCTTACCTATAGAGATATACAGTGGTAATCTATACCTCACCCTTACCTATAGAGATATACAGTAGTAATCTATACCTCACCCTTACCTATAGAGATATACAGTAGTAATCTATACCTCACCCTTACCTATAGAGATATACAGTAGTAATCTATACCTCACCCTTACCTATAGAGATATACAGTAGTAATCTATACCTCACCCTTACCTATAGAGATATACAGTAGTAATCTATACCTCACCCTTACCTATAGAGATATACAGTGCATTCAGAAAGTATTCAGACCCCTTCCCTTTTTCCACATGTTGTTACGTGACAGCCTTATTCTAAAATGGATTCAATAAACAATTATCTTCATCAATTTACACACAATACCCCATAATGACAAAGCGAAAATAAGGTTTTTAGAAATGTTTGCAACTGTATTACAAATAAAAAACAGAAATACCTTATTTATATAAGTATTCATACCCTTTACTATGAGACTCGAAATTGAGCTCAGGTGCATCCTGTTTCCATTGATCATCCTTGAGATGTTTCTACAACTTGATTGTAGTCCACCTGTGGTAAATTCAATTGATTGGACATGATTTGGAAAGGCACACACACCTGTCACAGTTGACAGTGCATGTCAGAGCAAAAATTAAGCCATGAGGTCGAAGGAATTGTCCGTAGAGCTCCGAGACAGGATTGTGTCGAGGCACAGATCTGGGGAAGGGTACCAAAACATTTCTGCAGCATTGAAGGTCCCCAAGAACACAGTGGCCTCCATCATTCTTAAATGGAAGAAGTTTAGAACCACCAAGACTCTTCCTAGAGCTGGCCGCCCGGCCAAACTTAGCAATCGGGGGAGAAGGGCCTTGGTCAGGGAGGTGACCATGAACCCGATGGTCACTCTGACAGAGCTCCATAGTTCCTCTGTGGAGATGGGAGAACCTTCCAGAAGGACAGCCATCTCTGCAGCACTCCAGCAATCAGGCCTTTATGGTAGAGTGGCCAGACTGAAGCCACTCCTCAGTAAAAGGCACATGACAGCCCGCTTGGTGTTTGCCAAAAGGCACCTAAAGGACTCTCAGACCATGAGAAACAAGATTCTCTGGTCTGATGAAACCAAGAATGAACTCTTTGGCCTGAATGCCAAGCGTCATGTCTGGAGGAAACCTGGCACCATTCCTACGGTGGAGCATGGTGGTGGCAGCATCATGCTGTGGGGATGTTTTTCAGTGGCAGGGACTAGGAGACTAGTCAGGATCAAGGGAAAGATGAATGGAGCAAAGTACAGAGAGATCCTTGATGAAAACCTGCTCCAGAGCGCTCAGGACCTCTGGGGCGAAGGTTCACCTTACAACAGGACAACGACCCTAAGCACACAGCAAAGACAACGCAGGAGTCAAGGGACAAGTCTCTGAATGTCCTTGAGTGGCCCAGCCTGAGCCCGGACTTGAACCCGATCGAACATCTCAGGAGAGACCTGAAAATAGCTGTACAGTGATGCTCCCCATCCAACCTGACAGAGCTTGAGAGGATCTGCAGAGAAGAATGGGAGAAACTCCCCAAATACAGGTGTGCCAAGCTTGTAGCGTCATACCCAAGAAAACTCAAGGTTGTAATTGCTGTCAAAGGTGCTTCAACAAAGGGGCCTCCTGAGTCGCGAAGCAGTCTAGAAGTGTCACTACAGACCCGGGTTCGATCCCGGGCTGTGTAGCAGCCGGCTGCGACCGGGAAACCCATGAGGCGGCGCACAATTGGCCCAGCGTCATCCGGGTTAGGGGAGGGTTTGGCCGGCTGGGATGTCCTTGTCTCATCACGCTCTAGCGACTCCTTGTGGCAGGCGGGGCGCATGCACGCTGACTTCGGTCGCCAGCTGTACAGTGTTTCCTCCGACACATTGGTGCTGCTGGCTTCCGGGTTAAGCGAGCTGTGTGTCAAGAAGCAGTGCGGCTTGACAGGGTCGTGTTTCGGAGGACGCATGGCTCTCGACCTTCGCCTCTCCCGAGTCCGTACGGGAGTTGCAGCGATGGGACAAGACTGTAACTACCAATTGGATATCACGAAATTGGGGGGAAAAAGGGGTAAAAAGTACCTATAGAGATATACAGTACCTATGGCCTAATCTTACCCAGAACATTCAGCACCACCTTAACTTTCCTAGACTCTATATCACTCATATCCAATGTTATTACTCCAGTAACGTAAAAGAGTGCAGGAGTGAGACTCAGCGAGCCGCTTTGGAAACTCTACATCATTATACTGTCTTGTCCACCTGACCTGACCTTGACCATAGAGATATACAGTACCTGACCTGACCTTGACCATAGAGATATACAGTACCTGACCTGACCTTGACCATAGAGATATACAGTACCTGACCTGACCTTGACCATAGAGATATACAGTACCTGACCTGACCTTGACCATAGAGATATACAGTACCTGACCTGACCTTGACCATAGAGATATACAGTACCTGACCTGACCTTGACCATAGAGATATACAGTACCTGACCTGACCTTGACCATAGAGATATACAGTACCTGACCTGACCTTGACCATAGAGATATACAGTACCTGACCTGACCTTGACCATAGAGATATACAGTACCTGACCTGACCTTGACCATAGAGATATACAGTACCTGACCTGACCTTGACCATAGAGATATACAGTACCTGACCTGACCTTGACCATAGAGATATACAGTACCTGACCTGACCTAATCACATCACTCCACCTCACCTTTCCTCAACCCCATTACTCTACTTGATGATGAGTTGGTTGTTTGAATCAGCTGTGTAGTGCCAGGGTTAAAAACCAAAACGTGCAACCAGGGGGGGCCGCAGGACCCAGTTTGGGAAACCCTGCTCTACTCTACCTTGAGTTAATAGAACCAAAGTATTACTGACTTGTTCCAATGTTATTACTGTGGGAACAGAGTGATGTAGGAGTGTGACTTGGCTACACCTTTTGGCAATCAGTGAGATTTTTTTGGCAACTCTACCTGACAACTACAAATAAAACAGTAAATAGGCATTTCACCGTCTTAGCCGTGGTTTATTGTTAAAGAAAATCATGTCGGGAACGCTTTTTCAACAAATCAGCATCCAGGAACAGACCCACCTGTTGTATAATACGTCTTACTGTACATCACTACACCTAACCGTACCTAGACCCCATCACACACACACACAAACACACACACACACACACACAAACACACACAAACCTAACCTAACCTAGACTCAACCATACATAGACTCAACTCTGTGGAATGGTGACCTGTTGGCTCCCAGCTCAGCCAGACACTCCCTACTGAAAACACTGTCCAAGAAACACATGATGTACTATCTTAGATATATCATATCTGAACCTGTTGAGACAGGGAGAGGGGGGAGAAGGGAGGGAGAGATGGCGGGAGAGAAAGAGGGGAGATGGAAAGCGAGAGAGAGATAGAGAGAGAGAGAGAGAGAGAGAGAGAGGGAGAGGGAGAGGGAGATAGAGAGAGAGAGAGAGAGAGAGAGAGAGAGAGAGAGAGAGAGAGAGAGAGAGAGAGAGAGAGAGAGAGAGAGAGAGAGGAGAGGGAGAGAGAGAGGAGAGAGAGAGAGAGAAGAGAAGGAGAGAGAGAGAGAGGAGAAGGAGAGGGAGAGAGAGAGAGGGAGAGGAGAAGGAGAGGGAGAGAGAGGATAAGGAGAGGGAGAGAGAGAGAGAGAGAGAGAGAGAGAGAGAGAGAGAGAGGAGAAGGAGAAGGAGAAGGAGAAGGAGAAGGAGAAGGAGAGGGAGAGGGAGGGTAGCAGTATTAAGCCAGCCCATTATATTCATGCATGATACAGTCCATTAATCATAACTCAACTCTAGCCCTCCTCCTCCTCCTCCTCCTCCTCCTCCTCCTCCTTCCACATATTTGAAATATTTATGACACCTCAGTACCGAAGGAGTGCTTCTGACAACACAGAGGCTTTTCTGTCTGCTCCTAGTGTGTGTGTGTGTGTCTAGGTGTGGGATGGTTTGGGTGGTTTTACCCCCTTCTTCCCCTCCCTCCCTCCCTCCCTCCATCCATCCCTCTATCCCTCCCTCCCTCCCTCCCTCCCTCCCTCCCTCCCTCCCTCCCTCCCTCCCTCCCTCCCTCCCTCCATCCCTCCCTCCCTCCCTCCCTCCATCCCTCCCTCCCTCCCTCCATCCATCCCTCTATCCTTCCCTCCCTCTCTCCTTCTCTCCCTCCCTCCCTCCATCCCTCCATCCCTCCCTCCCTCCCTCTATCCATCCCTCCCTCCCTCTATCCATCCCTCCCTCCTCCCTCCCTCCATCCCTCCCTCCATCCCTCCCTCTATCCCTCCCTCTCTCCTTCTCTCCTAATCCAAGCGTCATAATGTTCTGCCTTCCTCTGATGGATCACAGTAGAGATTTCCTGCCTTTTCCCATGTTAACTGGTCAGGGTGTGTGTTAACTGGTCAGGGTGTGTGTTAACTGGTCAGGGTGTGTGTTAACTGTAGGTCAGGGTGTGTGTTAACTGGTCAGGGTGTGTGTTAACTGGTCAGGGTGTGTGTTAACTGGTCAGGGTGTGTGTTAACTGGTCAGGGTGTTAACTGTAGGTCAGGGTGTGTGTTAACTGTAGGTCAGGGTGTGTGTTAACTGTAGGTCAGGGTGTGTGTTAACTGTAGGTCAGGGTGTGTGTTAACTGTAGGTCAGGGTGTGTGTTAACTGTAGGTCAGGGTGTGTGTTAACTGTAGGTCAGGGTGTGTGTTAACTGTAGGTCAGGGTGTGTGTTAACTGTAGGTCAGGGTGTGTGTTAACTGTATGTCAGGGTGTGTGTTAACTGTAGGTCAGGGTGTGTGTTAACTGTAGGTCAGGGTGTGTGTTAACTGTAGGTCAGGGTGTGTGTTAACTGTAGGTCAGGGTGTGTGTTAACTGGTCAGGGTGTGTGTTAACTGTAGGTCAGGGTGTTAACTGTAGGTCAGGGTGTGTGTTAACTGGTCAGGGTGTTAACTGTAGGTCAGGGTGTGTGTTAACTGGTCAGGGTGTGTGTTAACTGTAGGTCAGGGTGTTAACTGTAGGTCAGGGTGTGTGTTAACTGGTCAGGGTGTTAACTGTAGGTCAGGGTGTGTGTTAACTGGTCAGGGTGTTAACTGTATGTCAGGGTGTGTGTTAACTGTATGTCAGGGTGTTAACTGTAGGTCAGGGTGTGTGTTAACTGTATGTCAGGGTGTGTGTTAACTGTAGGTCAGGGTGTGTGTTAACTGTATGTCAGGGTGTGTGTTAACTGTAGGTCAGGGTGTGTGTTAACTGTAGGTCAGGGTGTGTGTTAACTGTATGTCAGGGTGTGTGTTAACTGTATGTCAGGGTGTGTGTTAACTGTAGGTCAGGGTGTGTGTTAACTGTAGGTCAGGGTGTGTGTTAACTGTAGGTCAGGGTGTGTGTTAACTGTAGGTCAGGGTGTGTGTTAACTGTAGGTCAGGGTGTGTGTTAACTGTAGGTCAGGGTGTGTGTTAACTGTAGGTCAGGGTGTGTGTTAACTGGTCAGGGTGTTAACTGTATGTCAGGGTGTGTGTTAACTGTATGTCAGGGTGTTAACTGTAGGTCAGGGTGTGTGTTAACTGGTCAGGGTGTTAACTGTAGGTCAGGGTGTGTGTTAACTGGTCAGGGTGTGTGTTAACTGGTCAGGGTGTGTGTTAACTGGTCAGGGTGTGTGTTAACTGGTCAGGGTGAGTGTTAACTGGTCAGGGTGAGTGTTAACTGGTCAGGGTGTGTGTTAACTGGTCAGGGTGTGTGTTAACTGGTCAGGGTGAGTGTTAACTGGTCAGGGTGTGTGTTAACTGTAGGTCAGGGTGTGTGTTAACTGTAGGTCAGGGTGTGTGTTAACTGTATGTCAGGGTGTGTGTTAACTGTTGTCAGGGTGTGTGTTAACTGTAGGTCAGGGTGTGTGTTAACTGTAGGTCAGGGTGTGTGTTAACTGTAGGTCAGGGTGTGTGTTAACTGTAGGTCAGGGTGTGTGTTAACTGTAGGTCAGGGTGTGTGTTAACTGTAGGTCAGGGTGTGTGTTAACTGTGGGTCAGGGTGTGTGTTAACTGTAGGTCAGGGTGTGTGTTAACTGTAGGTCAGGGTGTGTGTTAACTGTAGGTCAGGGTGTGTGTTAACTGTAGGTCAGGGTGTGTGTTAACTGTAGGTCAGGGTGTGTGTTAACTGTAGGGTCAGGGTGTGTGTTAACTGTAGGTCAGGGTGAGTGTTAACTGTAGGTCAGGGTGTGTGTTAACTGTAGGTCAGGGTGTGTGTTAACTGTAGGTCAGGGTGTGTGTTAACTGTAGGTCAGGGTGTGTGTTAACTGTAGGTCAGGGTGTGTGTTAACTGTAGGTCAGGGTGTGTGTTAACTGTAGGTCAGGGTGTGTGTTAACTGTAGGTCAGGGTGTGTGTTAACTGTAGGTCAGGGTGTGTGTTAACTGTAGGTCAGGGTGTGTGTTAACTGGTCAGGGTGTGTGTTAACTGTATGTCAGGGTGTGTGTTAACTGTAGGTCAGGGTGTGTGTTAACTGTAGGTCAGGGTGTGTGTTAACTGTAGGTCAGGGTGTGTGTTAACTGTAGGTCAGGGTGTGTGTTAACTGTAGGTCAGGGTGTGTGTTAACTGTAGGTCAGGGTGTGTGTTAACTGTAGGTCAGGTGTGTGTTAACTGTAGGTCAGGGTGTGTGTTAACTGTAGGTCAGGGTGAGTGTTAACTGTAGGTCAGGGTGTGTGTTAACTGTAGGTCAGGGTGTGTGTTAACTGTAGGTCAGGGTGTGTGTTAACTGTAGGTCAGGGTGTGTGTTAACTGTAGGTCAGGGTGTGTGTTAATGTCAGCGTTCCGGTGTATGTGCTGCACTGTGTGTTTTTTGTTCTGCATGATATCAAAGTATTTGGCTGTATGGTATTTTATAGGATTTTACTCACTAGGCTCATGTTTTCCCCTTCAGTCTTTGTCTTGTCCACTGTGCCTTGAAGCATTTCAGTGTGTTTTTGCATTGTGGGATGCATGTGTGTGTGTGTGTCAGTGTGTGTGTGTGTGTGTATCAGTGTGTGTGTTAGTGTGTGAGTGGGTAATGGGCTGTGGCTGGAGTGGCCTGATGGTGATGGTTGACTAGAGGAGGGGCTGTCTCAAATGGCACCCTATTCCCTATATGGTGCACTACTTTTGACCATAGCCCTATGGGCCCGGGTAGGGCCCTGGTGAAAAGTAGTGCACTATAAAGGGAATAGGGTGCCATTTGGATGCAGACTTGAAGAGGGGTCTGAGGAGAGCAGAGCGGCCAGGCAGAGAGCTCCTTCCTGGGGCTGACGTTGATCAAGTGACAGGGTATTTTTAGGTTCTCCTCTGGGGCTCTATCCACACATGTCAGAGTACCACACTACACTACTACACTACTACACTACTACACTACTACACTACTACACTACTACACTACTACACTACCACACTACTACACTACTACACTGCACCACTACACTACCACACTACTACACTACTACACTTCACCACTACACTACCACACTACCACACTACTACACTACTACACTACCACACTACCACACTACTACACTACACTACTACACTACTACACTACCACACTACTACACTACTACACTACACTACTACACTACCACACTACTACACTACTACACTACCACACTACACTACCACACTACCACACTACCACACTACCACACTACCACACTACTACACTACCACACTACTACACTACCACACTACTACACTACCACACTACTACACTACCACACTACCACACTACTACACTACTACACTACTACACTACTACACTACCACACTACTACACTACCACACTACCACACTACAACACTACCACACTACTACACTACTACACTACCACACTACTACACTACTACACTACCACACTACTATACTACTACACTACCACACTACACTACCACACTACTACACTACCACACTACCACACTACCACACTACCACACTACTACACTACCACACTACCACACTACTACACTACTACACTGCTACACTACTACACTACCACACTACTACACTACCACACTACCACACTACTACACTACTACACTACTACACTACACTACCACACTACCACACTACCACACTACCACACTACCACACTACTACACTACTACACTACCACACTACCACACTACCACACTACCACACTACTACACTACCACACTACCACACTACTACACTACCACACTACCACACTACTACACTACCACACTACCACACTACTACACTACCACACTACTACACTACCACAATACTACACTACGACACTACTACACTACTACACTACCACACTACCACACTACTACACTACCACACTACTACACTACCACACTACTACACTACCACACTACCACACTACTACACTACTACACTACCACACTACTACACTACCACACTACCACACTACTACACTACCACACCATTACACTACTACACTACCACACTACTACACTACCACACTACTACACTACTACACTACTACACTACTACACTACTACACTACCACACTACTACACTACTACACTACCACACTACCACACTACTACACTACTACACTACTACACTACCACACCATTACACTACTACACTACCACACTACTACACTACTACACTACCACACTACTACACTACCACACTACTACACTACTACACTACTACACTACCACACTACTACACTACTACACTACTACACTACCACACTACTACACTACTACACTACCACACTACCACACTACCACACTACTACACTACCACACTACCACACTACTACACTACCACACTACCACACTACTACACTACTACACTACTACACTAACACACTACTACACTACTGCACTACTACACCACTACACTACTACACTACTACACTACACTACTACACTACTACACTACCACACTACCACACTACTACACTACCACACTACCACACTACCACACTACTACATTACTACACTACTACACTACCACACTACTACACTACACTACCACACTACCACACTACCACACTACTACACTACCACACTACCACACTACTACACTACCACACTACTACACTACCACACTACTACATTACTACACTACTACACTACCACACTACTACAATGCCACACTACTACACTACCACACTACCACACTACTACACTACACTACTATACTACTACACTACCACACTACCACACTACTACACTACCACACTACTACACTACCACACTACCACACTACTACACTACTACACTACCACACTACTACACTACCACACTACCACACTACTACACTACCACACTACCACACTACAACACTACCACACTACTACACTACTACACTACCACACTACTACACTACTACACTACCACACTACTACACTACTACACTACCACACTACTACACTACTACACTACTACACTACTACACTACCACACTACTACACTACCACACTACCACACTACAACACTACCACACTACTACACTACTACACTACCACACTACTACACTACTACACTACCACACTACTACACTACTACACTACCACACTACACTACCACACTACTACACTACCACACTACTACACTACCACACTACCACACTACTACACTACCACACTACCACACTACTACACTACTACACGCTACACTACTACACTACCACACTACTACACTACCACACTACCACACTACTACACTACTACACTACTACACTACACTACCACACTACCACACTACCACACTACCACACTACTACACTACTACACTACCACACTACCACACTACCACACTACCACACTACTACACTACCACACTACCACACTACCACACTACCACACTACTACACTACCACACTACTACACTACCACACTACCACACTACTACACTACCACACTACTACACTACCACAATACTACACTACGACACTACTACACTACTACACTACCACACTACCACACTACTACACTACCACACTACTACACTACCACACTACTACACTACCACACTACCACACTACTACACTACTACACTACCACACTACTACACTACCACACTACCACACTACTACACTACCACACCATTACACTACTACACTACCACACTACCACACCATTACACTACTACACTACCACACTACTACACTACCACACTACTACACTACTACACTACTACACTACTACACTACCACACTACTACACTACTACACTACCACACTACCACACTACTACACTACTACACTACTACACTACCACACCATTACACTACTACACTACCACACTACTACACTACTACACTACCACACTACTACACTACTACACTACCACACTACTACACTACTACACTACTACACTACCACACTACTACACTACTACACTACTACACTACCACACTACTACACTACTACACTACTACACTACCACACTACCAGACTACTACACTACCACACTACCACACTACCACACTACCACACTACTACACTACTACACTACTACACTAACACACTACTACACTACTGCACTACTACACCACTACACTACTACACTACTACACTACACTACTACACTACTACACTACCACACTACCACACTACTACACTACCACACTACCACACTACCACACTACTACATTACTACACTACCACACTACCACACTACTACATTACTACACTACCACACTACACTACCACACTACTACACTACCACACTACCACACTACCACACTACCACACTACCACACTACTACACTACCACACTACTACACTACTACACTACTACACTACTACACTAAACACACTACCACACTACTACACTACCACACTACCACACTACCACACTACCACACTACTACACTACTACACTACTACACTACCACACTACACTACTACACTACCACACTACACTACTACACTACTACACTACTACACTACCACACTACCACACTACCGCACTACCACACTACTACACTACCACACTACCACACTACCACACTACTACACTACCACACTACTACACTACCACACTACTACACTACTACACTACCACACTAACACACTACCACACTACCACACTACTACACTACCACACTACCACACTACCACACTACCACACTACCACACTACTACACTACCACACTACCTCACTACCACACTACCACACTACTACACTACCACACTACTACAATACCACACTACCACACTACCACACTACTACACTACCACACTACCACACTACTACACCACACTACCACACTACCACACTACCACACTACCACACTACCACACTACCACACTACTACACTACTACACTACCACACTACCACACTACCACACTACCACACTACTACACTACCACACTACCACACTACCACACTACCACACTACTACACTACCACACTACTACACTACCACACTACCACACTACTACACTACCACACTACTACACTACCACAATACTACACTACGACACTACTACACTACTACACTACCACACTACCACACTACTACACTACCACACTACTACACTACCACACTACTACACTACCACACTACCACACTACTACACTACTACACTACCACACTACTACACTACCACACTACCACACTACTACACTACCACACCATTACACTACTACACTACCACACTACCACACCATTACACTACTACACTACCACACTCTACACTACCACACTACTACACTACTACACTACTACACTACTACACTACCACACTACTACACTACTACACTACCACACTACCACACTACTACACTACTACACTACTACACTACCACACCATTACACTACTACACTACCACACTACTACACTACTACACTACCACACTACTACACTACTACAATACCACACTACTACACTACTACACTACTACACTACCACACTACTACACTACTACACTACCACACTACTACACTACTACACTACTACACTACCACACTACCACACTACTACACTACCACACTACCACACTACTACACTACCACACTACCACACTACTACACTACTACACTACTACACTAACACACTACTACACTACTGCACTACTACACCACTACACTACTACACTACTACACTACACTACTACACTACTACACTACCACACTACCACACTACTACACTACCACACTACCACACTACCACACTACTACATTACTACACTACTACACTACCACACTACTACATTACTACACTACTACACTACCACACTACTACAATACCACACTACTACACTACCACACTACCACACTACTACACTACACTACTATACTACTACACTACCACACTACCACACTACTACACTACCACACTACCACACTACTACACTACTACACTACCACACTACTACACTACCACACTACCACACTACTACACTACCACACTACCACACTACAACACTACCACACTACTACACTACTACACTACCACACTACACACTACTACACTACCACACTAACACTCTACACTACCACACTACACTACCACACTACTACACTACCACACTACCACACTACCACACTACCACACTACTACACTACCACACTACTACACTACTACACTACTACACTACTACACTACTACACTCACCACACACCCACTACCACACTCCACACTACCACACTACTACACTACTACACTACCACACTACACTACTACACACCACACACACTACTACACTACTACACTACTACACTACCACACTACCACACTACCACACTACCACACTACTACACTACCACACTACCACACTACACACTACTACACTACTACACTACCACACACACTACTACACTACTACACTACCACACTAAACACACTACCACACTACCACACTACACCACACTACTACACTGCCACACTACCACACTACTACACTACCACACTACCACTACTACACTACCACACTACCTCACTACACACTACCACCACTACACACTACCACACTACTACAATACCACACATACCACACTACCACACTACTACACTACCACACTACCACACTACTACACTACTACACTACTACACTACTACACTACCACACTACTACACTACCACACTACCACACTACTACACTACTACACTACACCACTACACTACTACACTACTACACTACCACACTACCACACTACACTACTACACTACCACACTACTACACTACTACACTACTACACTACCACACTACACTACTACACTACCACACTACTACACTACTACACTACTACACTACTACACTACCACACTACTACACTACCACACTACACTACTACACTACTACACTACCACACTACACTACTACACTACCACACTACTACACTACTACACTACCACACTACTACACTACCACACTACCACACCACCACACTAATACACTACCACACTACACCTACCACACTACCACACTACCACACTACTACACTACCACACTACCGCACTACCACACCTAACTACCACTACCACACTACCACACTACACACACTACACTACCACACTACTACACTACCACACTACTACACTACTACACTACCACACACACACTACCACACTACCACACTACCACACTACCACACTACTACACTACTACACTACCACACTACCACACTACTACACTGCACTACACACTACACTACATACTACTACACTACTACACACCACCACTACACTACCACACACACTACTACACTACCACACTACCACACTACTACACTACTACACTACTACACTACCACACTACACTACCACACTACTACACTACTACACTACCACACTACCACACTACCACACTACTACACTACCACACTACACTACTACACTACTACACTACTACACTACTACACTACTACACTACTACACTACTACACTACCACACTACTACACTACCACACTACACTACTACACTACTACACTACCACACTACTACACTACCACACTACACTACTACACTACCACACTACTACACTACTACACTACTACACTACCACACTACACTACCACACTACTACACTACTACACTACCACACTACCACACTACCACACTACTACACTACCACACTACACTAACACACTACTACACTACTGCACTACTACACCACTACACTACTACACTACTACACTACACTACTACACTACTACACTACTACACTACCACACTACCACACTACTACACTACCACACTACCACACTACCACACTACTACATTACTACACTACCACACTACTACATTACTACACTACTACACTACCACACTACTACAATACCACACTACTACACTACCACACTACCACACTACTACACTACACTACTATACTACTACACTACCACACTACCACACTACTACACTACCACACTACCACACTACTACACTACTACACTACCACACTACTACACTACCACACTACCACACTACTACACTACCACACTACCACACTACAACACTACCACACTACTACACTACTACACTACCACACTACTACACTACTACACTACCACACTACTACACTACTACACTACCACACTACACTACCACACTACTACACTACCACACTACCACACTACCACACTACCACACTACTACACTACCACACTACTACACTACTACACTACTACACTACTACACTACTACACTACCACACTACTACACTACCACACTACCACACTACCACACTACCACACTACTACACTACTACACTACCACACTACACTACTACACTACCACACTACACTACTACACTACTACACTACTACACTACCACACTACCACACTACCACACTACCACACTACTACACTACCACACTACTACACTACTACACTACCACACTACTACACTACCACACTACTACACTACTACACTACCACACTAACACACTACCACACTACCACACTACTACACCACACTACTACACTACCACACTACCACACTACTACACTACCACACTACCACACTACTACACTACCACACTACCTCACTACCACACTACCACACTACTACACTACCACACTACTACAATACCACACTACCACACTACCACACTACTACACTACCACACTACCACACTACTACACTACCACACTACTACACTACTACACCACACTACTACACTACCACACTACCACACTACCACACTACCACACTACTACACTACTACACTACCACACTACTACACTACTACACTACCACACTACCACACTACTACACTACTACACTACACCACTACACTACTACACTACTACACTACCACACTACCACACTACACTACCACACTACCACACTACTACACTACTACACTACTACACTACCACACTACACTACTACACTACCACACTACTACACTACTACACTACTACACTACTACACTACCACACTACTACACTACCACACTACACTACTACACTACTACACTACCACACTACACTACTACACTACCACACTACTACACTACTACACTACTACACTACTACACTACCACACTACCACACCACCACACTAATACACTACCACACTACACTACCACACTACCACACTACCACACTACTACACTACCACACTACCGCACTACCACACTACACTACTACACTACCACACTACCACACTACTACACTACTACACTACCACACTACTACACTACCACACTACTACACTACTACACTACCACACTACTACACTACCACACTACTACACTACTACACTACCACACTACTACACTACTACACTACCACACTACCACACTACTACACTACTACACTACTACACTACTATACTACTACACTACTACACTACCACACTACTACACTACCACACTACACTACTACACTACCACACTACCACACTACTACACTACTACACTACTACACTACCACACTACACTACCACACTACTACACTACTACACTACCACACTACCACACTACCACACTACTACACTACCACACTACACTACTACACTACTACACTACTACACTACTACACTACTACACTACCACACTACTACACTACCACACTACACTACTACACTACTACACTACCACACTACTACACTACCACACTACACTACTACACTACCACACTACTACACTACTACACTACTACACTACCACACTACTACACTACCACACTACACTACTACACTACTACACTACACCACTACACTACTACACTACCACACTACTACACTACTACACTACTACACTACTACACTACCACACTACTACACTACCACACTACCACACCACCACACTACTACACTACTACACTACACCACTACACTACTACACTACCACACTACTACACTACTACACTACTACACTACTACACTACCACACTACTACACTACCACACTACACTACTACACTACTACACTACCACACTACTACACTACTACACTACTACACTACTACACTACCACACTACTACACTACTACACTACACTACTACACTACTACACTACCACACTACACTACTACACTACCACACTACTACACTACTACACTACTACACTACCACACTACTACACTACCACACTACCACACCACCACACTACTACACTACCACACTACACTACCACACTACCACACTACCACACTACTACACTACCACACTACTGCACTACCACACTACACCACTACACTACCACACTACCACACTACCACACTACTACACTACTACACTACCCTACTACTACACTACCACACTACTACACTACTACACTACTACACTACTACACTACCACACTACTACACTACTACACTACCACACTACTACACTACCACACTACCACACTACTACACTACTACACTACTACACTACCACACTACTACACTACCACACTACACTACTACACTACCACACTACCACACTACTACACTACCACACTACACTACCACACTACTACACTACTACACTACCACACTACCACACTACCACACTACTACACTACTACACTACTACACTACTACACTACCACACTACTACACTACCACACTACACTACTACACTACCACACTACCACACTACTACACTACTACACTACCACACTACACTACCACACTACTACACTACTACACTACCACACTACCACACTACCACACTACCACACTACTACACTACCACACTACACTACTACACTACCACACTACCACACTACCACACTACTACACTACTACACTACTACACTACCACACTACACTACCACACTACTACACTACTACACTACCACACTACACTACTACACTACCACACTACACTACTACACTACTACACTACTACACTACTACACTACCACACTACCACACTACTACACTACCACACTACCACACTACCACACTACTACACTACTACAGTACTACACTACCACACTACCACACTACTACACTACTACACTACTACACTACCACACTACACTACTACACTACCACACTACACTACTACACTACTACACTACTACACTACCTCACTACCACACTACTACACTACTACACTACTACACTACCACACTACACTACTACACTACCACACTACACTACTACACTACTACACTACTACACTACCTCACTACTACACTACTACAGCGGAGGGAGGGATTCTGAAATAAAACGGGAGAAAAATCAAGAGTGAGAGTTTCAGAGATGCATGTACCTCACTCACGTAGCCACTACCACAGCCCCTGTCTTGCACTCACACTCCTACTGTGTGGCATGGTCCAAAGAGGTCTGCCTTGTGTCCAACAGCCAACCCTGTTCTCTAACTGACGTCTGACTCAGTCTGTTGGTCAGTCTCCAGGATGTAATGTCCAGTCCCATCCCATCACACACACAGCATCTCATCCCAAACAGCAGGCCAGTGACCCTGCCGCAGCCACATCCCTCCATCCCACCCTGTTTGCTAGTCTTGTCTGTTGGGACAGATTAAAAACAGAGTCTGGCTGCACTGTGCTAGCTCTGGTAACCTCAAACTGGGAACCAGGGTGGGTTCCCACCAGGGATGGAATGGCCTGTGTACCAGTGTAATTCCATCTCTCTGTAAAATGCCTTATTTGAGCTGACATCTCTCTCTGTGTGTTACCTGCCACAGCACCACAATGAGGCTGGCGATTGACCAACCAGCCAACCAGCACTGTGCGTCTATGTTTCTGACTATGTGACTATGCG
Organism: Coregonus clupeaformis; assembly: GCF_020615455.1. NCBI lineage: Eukaryota > Metazoa > Chordata > Actinopteri > Salmoniformes > Salmonidae > Coregonus > Coregonus clupeaformis. The sequence continues at coordinate 66,768,003 of NC_059199.1, read as the reverse complement.
TCTATGTGTGCTGAGTTAGTCTGTGTTTCTGACCTGATGCTGAGTTAGTCTGTGTTTCTGACCTGATGCTGAGTTAGTCTGTGTTTCTGACCTGATGCTGAGTTAGTCTGTGTTTCTGACCTGATGCTGAGTTAGTCTGTGTTTCTGACCTGATGCTGAGTTAGTCTGTGTTTCTGACATGATGCTGAGTTAGTCTGTGTTTCTGACCTGATGCTGAGTTAGTCTGTGTTTCTGACCTGATGCTGAGTTAGTCTGTGTTTCTGACCTGATGCTGAGTTAGTCTGTGTTTCTGACCTGATGCTGAGTTAGTCTGTGTTTCTGACCTGATGCTGAGTTAGTCTGTGTTTCTGACATGATGCTGAGTTAGTCTGTGTTTCTGACCTGATGCTGAGTTAGTCTGTGTTTCTGACATGGCCCTGAGTTAGTCTGTGTTTCTGACCTGATGCTGAGTTAGTCTGTGTTTCTGACATGATGCTGAGTTAGTCTGTGTTTTTGACATGATGCTGAGTTAGTCTGTGTTTTTGACATGGTGCTGAGTTAGTCTGTGTTTCTGACATGATGCTGAGTTAGTCTGTGTTTCTGACCTGATGCTGAGTTAGTCTGTGTTTCTGACATGGCCCTGAGTTAGTCTGTGTTTCTGACATGGTGCTGAGTTAGTCTGTGTTTCTGACATGATGCTGAGTTAGTCTGTGTTTCTGACATGATGCTGAGTTAGTCTGTGTTTCTGACATGATGCTGAGTTAGTCTGTGTTTTTGACATGATGCTGAGTTAGTCTGTGTTTTTGACATGGTGCTGAGTTAGTCTGTGTTTCTGACATGATGCTGAGTTAGTCTGTGTTTCTGACCTGATGCTGAGTTAGTCTGTGTTTCTGACCTGATGCTGAGTTAGTCTGTGTTTCTGACATGATGCTGAGTTAGTCTGTGTTTCTGACATGATGCTGAGTTAGTCTGTGTTTCTGACATGGCCCTGAGTTAGTCTGTGTTTCTGACATGGTGCTGAGTTAGTCTGTGTTTCTGACATGATGCTGAGTTAGTCTGTGTTTCTGACATGGTGCTGAGTTAGTCTGTGGTAGCAGGAGGGAAGACACTGTATCTTCCCACTGTGATTATGTGGGTAAGAGTAACAAGGTAGATGTCTTTCTGGAGTTGATAGAACAAGAGTGACCTGTTAAACCACGGTGCTCCATAAAGGTTACAAATACCAGGATGCTGCCAAAGACCAGAGAGAGATGAAGAGAGAGATAGAGATTGAGGAGGAGGTAAGAGAGAGAGACCAGACAGAGATAGAGATTGAGGAGGTGGTGAGAGAGAGGGAGACCAGACAAAGAGATAGAGATTGAGGAGGATGTGTGTATGAGAGCGAGACCAGACAGAGATATATAGATTGAGAAGGAGGTGAGAGAGAGATACCAGACAGAGAGATAGAGATTGAGGAGGAGGTGAGAGAGAGGGAGACCAGACAGAGAGAGAGAGACAGAGGGAGACATAAAGCGAGAGACGGTGTGGTCAAGCTCCTGTGTGCTAACCTGCTCTCCGCATTTAAAAGCATTTCTTCGTTGCATTGCCCGTGGGCGTGGCTACATCGCTACATCACATCACACACACACACTCTGCGGCTCCAGGCGCCTGTGTGCCTTTCTTTGGCCAAACCTTCAATTAGAGACTCGTCAGCACGCCGACTGGCTGGTCAGCAGCCTTGGACCCAGCTATGGTGGCTGAAGAGGGCCAAACAACACAGAGAAAACAGGCAACAACAAAAACATCCACCAACCAAACAGTCAGCTGGTTTATAAAGGGATATGTTAAACTTCAAGCCTGCTGAGAGACGCCCACAGTGCCGCTTCTGAAGCTGGGGATGCAGAGTGTGTGTGTGTGTGTGTGTGTGTGTGTGTGTGTGTGTGTGTGTGTGTGTGTGTGTGTGTGTGTGTGTGTCGTAGCAGGGTTTGTGTTGGACCAGATATGGTTTCTTACTGCTCGTTAGTTAGACCTACTGATGGAATGAGTTTCCATGTTGTTGGAACAGCTGACCTCAAACACACACACACACACAGATACATGGACAAATAAGTAATGGAGGTTGGGCAGATGATGAGCTGTTTCCATGGTGATGAGTGATGATGAGATGATCGGTACAGTACAGTATGGTTCTGTGGGTTATTATGGGTTAGAGACTGGGATAACTAGAACATCTTCCTGATGTTGGGTTATTATGGGTTATAGACTAGGATAACTAGAACATCTTCCTGATGTTGGGTTATTATGGGTTAGCACTAGAGACTGGGATAACTGTAGAACATCTTCCTGATGTTGTGTTATTATGGGTTAGCACTAGAGACTGGGATAACTAGAACATCTTCCTGATGTTGGGTTATTATGGGTTAGCACTAGAGACTGGGATAACTAGAACATCTTCCTGATGTTGGGTTATTATGGGTTAGCACTAGAGACTGGGATAACTAGAACATCTTCCTGATGTTGGGTTATTATGGGTTATCACTCTCTTCTTCCCTCTCTTCTTCCATCTCTTCTTCCCTCTCTTCTTCCCTCTCTTCTTCCCTCTCTTCTTCCCTCTCTTCTTCCCTCTCTTCTTCCCTCTCTTCTTCCATCTCTTCTTCCATCTCTTCTTCCCTCTCTTCTTCACTCTCTTCTTCCCTCTCTTCTTCCCTCTCTTCTTCCCTCTCTTCTTCCATCTCTTCTTCCCTCTCTTCTTCCCTCTCTTCTTCCCTCTCTTCTTCCATCTCTTCTTCACTCTCTTCTTCCCTCTCTTCTTCCCTCTCTTCTTCCCTCTCTTCTTCCATCTCTTCTTCCCTCTCTTCTTCCCTCTCTTCTTCCCCTCCCCAAACTCATCCACTCCACTAGATGAACCTTGTTGATGGTCCTGCTTTCTCTCTAGTTTCTCTCTCCTTTCTGCTTACAAAGACTAATGTGATGTGTTTTCCATCCTAATCTCTTGCCGGCCACAGCTAACTGCTATAGAGGGATAGAATGAGGGGATAGGATAGGGGATAGCCTCTCCACAGCTAACTGCTATAGAGGGGATAGAATGAGGGGATAGGATAGGGGATAGCCTCTCCACAGCTAACTGCTATAGAGGGATAGAATGAGGGATAGGATAGGGGATAGCCTCTCCACAGCTAACTGCTATAGAGGGATAGAATGAGGGGATAGGATAGGGGGATAGCCTCTCCACAGCTAACTGCTATAGAGGGGATAGAATGAGGGGATAGGATAGGGGATAGCCTCTCCACAGCTAGCTGCTATAGAGGGATAGAATGAGGGGATAGGATAGGGGATAGCCTCTCCACAGCTAACTGCTATAGAGGGGATAGAATGAGGGGATAGGATAGGGGATAGCCTCTCCACAGCTAACTGCTATAGAGGGATAGAATGAGGGGATAGGATAGGGGATAGCCTCTCCACAGCTAACGCTATAGAGGGATAGAATGAGGGGATAGGATAGGGGATAGCCTCTCCACAGCTAACTGCTATAGAGGGATAGAATGAGGGGATAGGATAGGGGATAGCCCTCTCCACAGCTAACTGCTATAGAGGGGATAGAATGAGGGGATAGGATAGGGGATAGCCTCTCCACAGCTAACTGCTATAGAGGGATAGAATGAGGGGATAGGATAGGGGATAGCCTCTCCACAGCTAACTGCTATAGAGGGATAGAATGAGGGGATAGGATAGGGGATAGCCTCTCCACAGCTAACTGCTATAGAGGGATAGAATGAGGGGATAGGATAGGGGATAGCCTCTCCGGGTGCAAGGCTTATTACTCATGACATGGGAGAGTCTCTCTCTCACCGTGGGGTCTGAAAGGGTTTCTGCTGGTTCACTCAACCCCCTCTCTCCCCTCCCACTCTCCCCATCCATCCTCTCCCTCCCTCCCCATCCACCCCCCCTCCCCCCCCCTCCCCATCTCTCCCTCCCCCCCACCCTCCCCATCCATCCCCCCTATTCCCCCCTTCCACCTCCTGAGTTGTGGAGGTTTTGGGGTTCCGCTTTCATGAACTCTGACCCCTGAAGATGATCTGTAGAGAAGACAGAGGGGAGTCTGGGTGTTCTGGACTGTAAATCATGACATCACCTTCTCAGATCTCTTTCTCTTCCTCCCTCTCCATTTCTTCCTTCCATTACTCTTCCTCCCCCCCCTCTCTTCCCCTCTTCCTCCCTCTCCATCTCCCTCCCCTTATTGGACTCCTGCACCCCCTTTCTTTCATTCTTCCGTTCTTTCTCCATCCCTCTCTCTCCCTCTGTGAATGGACCTACCAAGTCTATACAATGTGGACATGAAGGAGGGGGAGACCATAGAGAAACAGGATACAGGGCACACACACACCAGGCATGTGGTTTACATTTAGAATGATGGCTTAACCTGGGCAGTATGTGTGTGTGTGCGTTTGTGTGTGTGTGCATGCGCGTGTGTAGGCACTAGGCATGTTTCCGTGAGTGTGAGCATGTGCGGATGTGTGTGTGTGTATATGTGCGTGCCTGTGTGTGTGTGTGTGTGTGTGTGTATATGTGCGTGCCTGTGTGTGTGTGTGTGTGTGTGTGTGTGTGTGAGGTCTCTGCCCCTCCACTTCCACACCTGAGTGGGTAGAGTTTAGCGTTGACCTGGGAGTGGGTGGGAATGTGAGGGGCACGGCAGTCCCTCTGCTTGTGTGTGTGTGTATGGCAGTCAGTCCCTCCTCTTTAACAGAAGGGGGTTAATAAAATAGGACTTTTCCAGACATTTACGCTGTAAGCTAGCCCACTCATAACACAGACAAAGACTGTACAGACACGTGCTTGCGAGAGAGAGAGAGAGAGTGAGAGAGAGAGAGAGAGAGAGAGAGAGAGAGAGAGAGAGAGAGAGAGAGAGAGAGAGAGAGAGAGAGAGAGAGAGAGAGAGAGAGAGAGAGAGAGAGAGAGAGAGAGAGAGAGAGAGAGAGAGAGAGGAGAGAGAGAGAGAGAGAGAGAGAGAGAGAGAGAGAGAGAGAGAGAGAGAGAGAGAGAGAGAGAGAGAGAGAGAGAGAGAGAGAGGGGATGAGAGAGAGAGAGAAAGAGAGAGAGAGAGTGAGAGAGAGAGAGAGAGAGAGAGAGAGAGAGGATGAGAGAGAGAGAGAAAGAGAGAGAGAGAGTGAGAGAGAGAGAGAGAGAGAGAGAGAGAGAGAGAGAGAGAGAGAGAGAGAGAGAGAGAGAGAGAGAGAGAGAGAGAGAGAGAGAGAGAGAGAGAGAGAGAGAGAGAGAGAGAGAGAGAGAGAGAGAGAGAGAGAGAGAGAGAGAGAGAGAGAGAGTGAGAGAGAGAGAGAGGGAGAGAGTGAGAGAGAGAGAGAGAGAGGATGAGAGAGTTATGTCACAGAGGTGCCATCAAGGTTCTTTCCATGTCTTTATCCGTTATAAAGGGGTCAGTGTCCACAGTGTACCCTGTTTTCATTCCCTCCAGGAGATGACCAGAAAGACGGTTTCCCTATGTCCCAAATGGCACCCTATTCCCTGTATTGTGCACTACGTTTAAACCAGGGTCCATAGGGCTCTGGTCAACAGCAGTGCACTATGTAGGGACTAGGGTGCCATTTAGGACACAGTCTTTAATATCAGCCTGAATAAAAATGACTCTCTCCCTAATCATGACTCTGCACATTTTCAATTTCCTACTTTCTTTTCTTTTTCTCACTCTCTCTCCGTCCAGCCTCAGCGCTTTCAGACAGAGAGAGAGAGAGAGAGAGAGAGAGAGAGAGAGAGAGAGAGAGAGAGAGAGAGAGAGAGAAAAAAGAGAGAGAAAAAAGAGAGAAAACAAATAATAATGGGAGAAAAGTAAAATAATTGTGTGAATGATTAGATTAAGAGAGCAAATTAGTTCTAGAGTTGGAACGGAAACCAGAAATACTGAGGTCAGCATTCTGCCAATGACTATCAGCACTGAGAGAGAGACTGACTGGTCAGTATAGGGCAGAGGGAGAGATAGGAGGAGGAGGGGGAAGGAGAAAGAAAGAAAGAGGGAGAGAGAGAGAGAGAGACTGACTGCCCAGGACTGGAGAGAGGGAGGGGATGGGAGGGAGGGAAGGAAGGAAGGGGAGGGAGATGGATAAAGAGGGGGAACTGAACCAGGCGTTAGTCATAGAGAAGAGACAGAAAGGGTTGAGGAACAAACACTGGAAAACAGAAATGTGAGCGAGGAAGAGATGGAGAGGGAAAGAAGGAGAATGATTTGTGAGCATGTTTAAGAAAGAGACAGGGCTTAGTGTACATAGTGGTACCAAACCCATTAGCTGTCCCTGGAGCTAGAATACACAGACACCTTATCACCCAGGGTGGTGTAAGATGTCCCCGGAGCTAGAATACACAGACACCTTATCACCCAGGGAGGTGTAAGATGTCCCCGGAGCTAGAATACACAGACACCTTATCACCCAGGGAGGTGACTAACCTTAGTCCTGTACATATTCTCAGACCCATCTCCAGTACCACACAGTGCTTTGTTTATCATATGTCACTGTAGGAATAGGGAGGTATGTTGTCCAGTGTTCTGGCTGTATAGAATACATGGGAGGTATCCCTTTCTGCAGTCTGTAGTGGTCTATGGAGCAGGAGAGAGGGCAGAGAGAAAGAGAGAGATATGGGAGCAAGAAAGAGAGAGTGAGAGACAGAGAGAAAGAGGGGGGGATATAGAGGGAGGGAGAAAGAGAGGGAGAGAGGGAGAGAGGGGGGGAGAGAGATAGAGGGAGTGAGAAAGAGAGGTAGAGAGGGAAAGAGAGAAAGAGAGAGAGAGTGAGAGAGGGTGAGAGAGAGGGGGAGAGAGAGAGAGAGATAGAGGGAGTGAGAAAGAGAGGGAGAGAGGGAAAGAAAGAAAGAGAGAGAGAGAGGGAGAGAGAGAGAGGGGGGGGAGAGAGAGAGAGAGTAGACTGGAGTGAATAAATGGTGCTGCAGGCTCTCGATTCTTTAGCGGCTACCTCTCCCCTTCCCTCTCTCCTCCCTCCCTCCCTCCATCCTTTCCCCCTCCATTCTTTCCCCCTCCATAATCCATTGAGGCTGGGATCATGTTTCTCTGGTAAATGGTATTCTATATGGATGTAGGGGGCTCGCACTATTAGCAGGGCTTCTTAACTGGGCTTAGCCTAGTCGCTCTTTTCCTCTCCCTCTTTCTCTCTCTCCCTTTCTTTCTCCTTCCCTCCTTCCTTCACTCGCTCCATCCTTCCCGTTTCTTACTCTCTTTCATTTCTCTCTCCCTTCTACCCTCTCTCTCTCACTCTCTCTCTCCCTCCCTTTCCCTCTCTCTGTCCCTCTGTACTTCTCCCTTTTCCTCATCCCTCTCTTATCTCTCTCCTTCTTTTCAACCTCTCCTTGTCCCAGTCTGTAATCCCCACGTCTCAAGCTGACCACCATCATTTCTGTTCCCAGGAACTCTAAGGCTACCTGCCACAATGACTACCGCCCTGTAGAACTCACATCTGTAAACATGGGGCGGCATGTAGCTTAGTGGGTAAGAGCGTTGTGCCAGTAACCGAAAGGTCGCTGGTTCTAATCCCCGAGCCGACTAGGTGAAAAATCTGTCGATGTGCCCTTAAGCAAGGCACTTAACCCTAATTGCTCCTGTAAGTCGCTCTGGATAAGAGCGTCTGCTAAATGACTAAAATGTAAATGTAAATGTAAACACTTTGAAAGGCTGGTCATGGCACACATCAACTCCATCATCCCAGACACCCTAGACCCACTCCAACTTGCATACCACCCCAACGGATCCATAGAGGACGCAATATCAATTGCACTCCACACTGCCCTCACCCACGTAGATAAGAGGAATACCTATGTGAGAATGCTGTTCATTGACCACAGCCCAGCGTTCAACACCATAGTGCCCTCCAAGCTCATCACTAAGCTAAGGACACTTGGACTGAACACCTCCCTTTGCAACTGGATCCTGGACTTCCTGACGGGCTGCCTCCTGGTGGTGAGGGTAGGCAACATCACCTCTGCCCCACTGACCCTCAACACGGGGGCCCCCCAGGGGTGTGTGCTTAGTCCCCTCTTGTATTCCCTGTTGACCCACGACTGCGTGGCCACGCAAGACTCCAACACCATCATCAAGTTTGCTGACGATCACCGGCGATGATGAGTCAGCCTACAGGGAGGAGGTCAGTGACCTGACAGTGTGGTGCCGGAGCAACAACCTCTCCCTCAACGTCAGTAAGACCAAGGAGCTGATAGTGAACTACAGGAAACGGGGAGGCTAGCATGCCCCCATCCACATCAACAGGCCTGTAGTGGAGCGGGTCGAGAGCTTCAAGTTCCTCAGTGTCCAAATCACCAAGGACTTAAAATGGTCAGAAAACAAAACGAACAAACAAACGCATACAGTCGTGAAGATGCAAGATAGCGCCTCTTTCACCTCATGAGGTTGAAAAGATTTGGCATGGCCCCACAGTTACTCAAAATGTTCTACAGCTGCACCATTGAGAGCATCTTGACTGGCTGCATTTCTGTTTGATTTTGCAACTGCACTGCCCTCGATTGCATGGCGCTACAGAGGGTGGTGAAGACAGCCCAGTAAATCACTGGGACCGAGCTCCCTGCCATCCAGGACCTCTATATCAGAGCTCCCTGCCATCCAGGACCTCTATATCAGAGCTCCCTGCCATCCAGGACTTCTATATCAGAGCTCCCTGCCACCCAGGACCTCTATATCAGAGCTCCCTGCCATCCAGGACCTCTATATCAGAGCTCCCTACCATACAAGACCTCTATATCAGAGCTCCCTGCCACCCAGGACCTCTATATCAGAGCTCCCTGCCATCCAGGACCTCTATATCAGAGCTCCATGCCATCCAGGACCTCTATATCAGAGCTCCCTACCATCCAGGACCTCTATATCAGAGCTCCCTGCCATCCAGGACCTCTATATCAGAGCTCCCTGCCATCCAGGACCTCTATATCAGAGCTCCCTGCCACCCAGGACCTTTATATCAGAGCTCCCTGCCACCCAGGACCTCTATATCAGAGCTCCCTGCAACCCATGACCTCTATATCAGAGCTCCCTGCCATCCAGGACCTCTATATCAGAGCTCCCTGCCATCCAGGACCTCTATATCAGAGCTCCCTGCCATCCAGGACCTCTATATCAGAGCTCCCTGCCATCCAGGACCTCTATATCAGGTGGTGTGAAAGGAGGGCCAGTAAAATTGTTAAAGACTCCAGCCGCCCTGTTCTCTCTGTGGTAGTGGAGCAACAAGTCTGACACCAACAGGCTCCTGAACAACTTCTATCTCCAAGCCATAATCTCCAAGCCACACACACACACACACACATATTCATATTGATTCTATACACACGCACACACATCTACTCCTACCACTCCAGTATCCCTGCACATTGTAAATATGGTATTGGACCGGGCCCTGGAACTGTCCCTGTATATAGCTACTGACCCTGGAACTGTCCCTGTAAATAGCTACTGACCCTGGAACTGTCCCTGTATATAGCCACTGACCCTGGAACTGTCCCTGTATATAGCTACTGACCCTGGAACTGTCCCTGTATATAGCTACTGACCCTGGAACTGTCCCTGTATATAGCTACTGACCCTGGAACTGTCCCTGTATATAGCTACTGACCCTGGAACTGTCCCTGTATATAGCTACTGACCCTGGAACTGTCCCTGTATATAGCTACTGACCCTGGAACTGTCCCTGTATATAGCTACTGACCCTGGAACTGTCCCTGTATATAGCTGACTTACTTTCTCCTAGTCTTCTTATTTCTATTTCTGGTGTGTTTTTGTTCTACTTGACTTTATTTTATATTACTACTGATACTGATAACTGCATTGTTGGGAATGAGCTGCAAGAAAGGTATTTCACTTTACTAGTGCACGTGATAATAAAACTTGAAACTTGACACTTCTCTCCATCTCTGTTATGGCTAACACATGTGTGTGTGATTCCTGTGTGTTGGTAAGAATGCCCCCGTGCTGATTTGCCACTTCTGTGTGGCACAGTGTGTGTGTGAGTGTGTGTGTAGCGGTGTGTGTGTGTAGCGGTTTGTGTGTTTCGTGTAGCGGTGTGTGTGTGCGTGTAGCGGTGTGTGTGTGTGTAGCGGTTTGTGTGTGTGTGCGTAGCGGTGTGTGTGTGTGTGCGTGTAGCGGTGTGTGTGTGTGTAGCAGTGTGTGTGTGTAGCGGTGTGTGTGTGTAGCGGTGTGTGTGTGTAGCGGTTTGTGTGTGTGTAGCGGTGTGTGTGTGTAGCGGTTTGTGTGTGTGTGTAGCGGTGTGTGTGTGTGTGCATGCAGCGGTGTGTGTGTGTGTGTAGCGGTTTGTGTGTGTGTGTGTAGCGGTGTGTGTGTGTGAGTGTGTGTGCATGCAGCGGTGTGTGTGTGTGTGTGTAGCGGTTTGTGTGTGTGTGTGTAGCGGTGTGTGTGTGTGTGCATGCAGCGGTGTGTGTGTGTGTGTGTGTAGCGGTTTGTGTGTGTGTGTGTAGCGGTGTGTGTGTGTGTGCATGCAGCGGTGTGTGTGTGTGTGTGTAGCGGTTTGTGTGTGTGTGTAGCGGTGTGTGTGTGTGTGTAGCGGTTTGTGTGTGTGCATGCAGCGGTGTGTATGTGTGTGTGTAGCGGTTTGTGTGTGTGTGTGTAGCGGTGTGTGTGTGTGTGCATGCAGCGGTGTGTGTGTGTGTGTGTGTGTAGCGGTTTGTGTGTGTGTGTGTAGCGTGTGTGTGTGTGTGTGTAGCGGTTTGTGTGTGTGCATGCAGCGGTGTGTGTGTAGCGGTTTGTGTGTGTGTGTGTAGCGGTTTGTGTGTGTGTGTGTAGCGGTTTGTGTGTGTGTGTGTAGTGGTGTGTGTGTGTGTGTAGCGGTTTGTGTGTGCATGCAGCGGTGTGTGTGTAGCGGTTTGTGTGTGTGTGTAGCGGTTTGTGTGTGTGTGTGTAGCGGTTTGTGTGTGTGTGTGTAGCGGTTTGTGTGTGTGTGTGTAGCGGTTTGTGTGTGTGTGTGTAGCGGTTTGTGTGTGTGTGTGTAGCGGTTTGTGTGTGTGTGTAGCGGTTTGTGTGTGTGTGTGTAGCGGTTTGTGTGTGTGTGTAGCGGTTTGTGTGTGTGTGTGTAGCGGCTCTTCAGAGAGAGGAGAGAGTTCATAAACTCTCTTTTCTCTCTCCCTTATAGCTCTCCTCTTTGGCTCTTGTTCTAGCCCCCCCCACACACTACCCACCACCCAGTCTGTAACCAGTGTCCCACTGAACTGTTAGCCTTTAGCTCAGGGGATTCAATGCGGCCTGCGGGTGGTTTTATGTACATTTCTTCGGGGGGAAAACGACCTCAATCTACATAGAAATGACTAAAACCAAATTGAAACTGTTCAGAAATGATAATGGGCTTACATTTATACAGTCTCTTCACTCTGTCCAGGTTTCTAACAATCACCGAAACGAAAGCTAGACAGTCAGGGAGCATTGAAAATAAAAAATAAAGTAGATTTTTAGTGCGGCCTTCTGGACCTCGGTGAAGACAGCCGGGGCCAAATGAGTTTGACATCCAGCTTTAGTTGTTAGCCCAGCCTGTTGTTGACCGTAGAAAATAGAGGTGGTCCCTGAGCTGACACCAGTCAGGAGGGTTTAGCCCTGTGGCGCTAACTAGTAGGGATGAAGTCACCACCAACAGAGTTAGGCCCCCTCTCTCTCTGTCAGGAGGGGTTCAAAAGGTCACAAATGGATGTTGGTAGCTAATTTCTCCAAGGACATGGGGTTTGAATGCCACTGACATGGGAGACGGACTGTTTTCAAAACAATACGGGGTTGACAGTTTAGAAGAGTTCAGTTGCAGCTTTCAGCAGATTTCATCACATTCCTTCGACCCTCATTGGACGAGCCGAGAGACAGAGGGAGAGAGGTGTGGGAGAGAGAAAGAGGGAGAGATAGAGAGAGAGAGTGGTGGAGAAAAGGGGAGAGAGAGAGGGAGGGAGAGATGGAGAGAGCGAAGCCTCAAGATTGAGTCCGTCGGAAGGGAACTTTACATCGGCGATATTAAAGTATTCCTATGATTAAGTCAATAAGATTAAAAAGTGTTGTTTGGGACGTAGACATCTTTATAACTGGTGGTTTTATTAACCCCCAACAGCACTAAGACAGTCTGTCAGGTTTCCCCTCTATACTTTATAACTGGTGGTTTTATTAACCCCCAACAGCACTAAGACAGTCTGTCAGGTTTCCCCTCTATACGTTATAACTGGTGGTTTTATTAACCCCCAACAGCACTAAGACAGTCTGTCAGGTTTCCCCTCTATACGTTATAACTGGTGGTTTTATTAACCCCCAACAGCACTAAGACAGTCTGTCAGGTTTCCCCTCTATACGTTATAACTGGTGGTTTTATTAACCCCCAACAGCACTAAGACAGTCTGTCAGGTTTCCCCTCTATACTTTATAACTGGTGGTTTTATTAACCCCAACAGCACTAAGACAGTCTGTCAGGTTTCCCCTCTATACGTTATAACTGGTGGTTTTATTAACCCCCAACAGCACTAAGACAGTCTGTCAGGTTTCCCCTCTATACTTTATAACTGGTGGTTTTATTAACCCCCAACAGCACTAAGACAGTCTGTCAGGTTTCCCCTCTATACTTTATAACTGGTGGTTTTATTAACCCCCAACAGCACTAAGACAGTCTGTCAGGTTTCCCCTCTATACTTTATAACTGGTGGTTTTATTAACCCCCAACAGCACTAAGACAGTCTGTCAGGTTTCCCCTCTATACGTTATAACTGGTGGTTTTATTAACCCCCAACAGCACTAAGACAGTCTGTCAGGTTTCCCCTCTATACGTTATAACTGGTGGTTTTATTAACCCCCAACAGCACTAAGACAGTCTGTCAGGTTTCCCCTCTATACTTTATAACTGGTGGTTTTATTAACCCCCAACAGCACTAAGACAGTCTGTCAGGTTTCCCCTCTATACGTTATAACTGGTGGTTTTATTAACCCCCAACAGCACTAAGACAGTCTGTCAGGTTTCCCCTCTATACTTTATAACTGGTGGTTTTATTAACCCCCAACAGCACTAAGACAGTCTGTCAGGTTTCCCCTCTATACGTTATAACTGGTGGTTTTATTAACCCCCAACAGCACTAAGACAGTCTGTCAGGTTTCCCCTCTATACGTTATAACTGGTGGTTTTATTAACCCCCAACAGCACTAAGACAGTCTGTCAGGTTTCCCCTCTATACGTTATAACTGGTGGTTTTATTAACCCCCAACAGCACTAAGACAGTCTGTCAGGTTTCCCTCTATACGTTATAACTGGTGGTTTTATTAACCCCCAACAGCACTAAGACAGTCTGTCAGGTTTCCCCTCTATACTTTATAACTGGTGGTTTTATTAACCCCCAACAGCACTAAGACAGTCTGTCAGGTTTCCCCTCTATACGTTATAACTGGTGGTTTTATTAACCCCCAACAGCACTAAGACAGTCTGTCAGGTTTCCCCTCTATACTTTATAACTGGTGGTTTTATTAACCCCAACAGCACTAAGACAGTCTGTCAGGTTTCCCCTCTATACTTTATAACTGGTGGTTTTATTAACCCCCAACAGCACTAAGACAGTCTGTCAGGTTTCCCCTCTATACTTTATAACTGGTGGTTTTATTAACCCCCAACAGCACTAAGACAGTCTGTCAGGTTTCCCCTCTATACGTTATAACTGGTGGTTTTATTAACCCCCAACAGCACTAAGACAGTCTGTCAGGTTTCCCCTCTATACTTTATAACTGGTGGTTTTATTAACCCCCAACAGCACTAAGACAGTCTGTCAGGTTTCCCCTCTATACGTTATAACTGGTGGTTTTATTAACCCCCAACAGCACTAAGACAGTCTGTCAGGTTTCCCCTCTATACTTTATAACTGGTGGTTTTATTAACCCCCAACAGCACTAAGACAGTCTGTCAGGTTTCCCCTCTATACGTTATAACTGGTGGTTTTATTAACCCCTCAACAGCACTAAGACAGTCTGTCAGGTTTCCCCCTCTATACTTTATAACTGGTGGTTTTATTAACCCCCAACAGCACTAAGACAGTCTGTCAGGTTTCCCCTCTATACTTTATAACTGGTGGTTTTATTAACCCCCAACAGCACTAAGACAGTCTGTCAGGTTTCCCCTCTATACGTTATAACTGGTGGTTTTATTAACCCCCAACAGCACTAAGACAGTCTGTCAGGTTTCCCCTCTATACTTTATAACTGGTGGTTTTATTAACCCCCAACAGCACTAAGACAGTCTGTCAGGTTTCCCCCTCTATACTTTATAACTGGTGGTTTTATTAACCCCCAACAGCACTAAGACAGTCTGTCAGGTCTCCCCTCTATACGTTATAACTGGTGGTTTTATTAACCCCCAACAGCACTAAGACAGTCTGTCAGGTTTCCCCTCTATACGTTATAACTGGTGGTTTTATTAACCCCCCAACAGCACTAAGACAGTCTGTCAGGTTTCCCCTCTATACGTTATAACTGGTGGTTTTATTAACCCCCAACAGCACTAAGACAGTCTGTCAGGTTTCCCCTCTATACTTTATAACTGGTGGTTTTATTAACCCCCCAACAGCACTAAGACAGTCTGTCAGGTTTCCCCTCTATATGTTATAACTGGTGGTTTTATTAACCCCCAACAGCACTAAGACAGTCTGTCAGGTTTCCCCTCTATACGTTATAACTGGTGGTTTTATTAACCCCCAACAGCACTAAGACAGTCTGTCAGGTTTCCCCTCTATACTTTATAACTGGTGGTTTTATTAACCCCCAACAGCACTAAGACAGTCTGTCAGGTTTCCCCTCTATACTTTATAACTGGTGGTTTTATTAACCCCCAACAGCACTAAGACAGTCTGTCAGGTTTCCCCTCTATCGTTATAACTGGTGGTTTTATTAACCCCCAACAGCACTAAGACAGTCTGTCAGGTTTCCCCTCTATACGTTATGACTGGTGGTTTTATTAACCCCCCAACAGAACTAAGACAGTCTGTCAGGTTTCCCCTCTATACTTTATAACTGGTGGTTTTATTAACCCCCAACAGCACTAAGACAGTCTGTCAGGTTTCCCCTCTATACTTTATAACTGGTGGTTTTATTAACCCCCAACAGCACTAAGACAGTCTGTCAGGTTTCCCCTCTATACTTTATAACTGGTGGTTTTATTAACCCCCAACAGCACTAAGACAGTCTGTCAGGTTTCCCCTCTATACGTTATAACTGGTGGTTTTATTAACCCCCAACAGCACTAAGACAGTCTGTCAGGTTTCCCCTCTATACGTTATAACTGGTGGTTTTATTAACCCCCAACAGCACTAAGACAGTCTGTCAGGTTTCCCCTCTATACTTTATAACTGGTGGTTTTATTAACCCCCAACAGCACTAAGACAGTCTGTCAGGTTTCCCTCTATACGTTATAACTGGTGGTTTTATTAACCCCCAACAGCACTAAGACAGTCTGTCAGGTTTCCCCTCTATACTTTATAACTGGTGGTTTTATTAACCCCCAACAGCACTAAGACAGTCTGTCAGGTTTCCCCTCTATACGTTATAACTGGTGGTTTTATTAACCCCCAACAGCACTAAGACAGTCTGTCAGGTTTCCCCTCTATACTTTATAACTGGTGGTTTTATTAACCCCCAACAGCACTAAGACAGTCTGTCAGGTTTCCCCTCTATACGTTATAACTGGTGGTTTTATTAACCCCCAACAGCACTAAGACAGTCTGTCAGGTTTCCCCTCTATACGTTATAACTGGTGGTTTTATTAACCCCCAACAGCACTAAGACAGTCTGTCAGGTTTCCCCTCTATACGTTATAACTGGTGGTTTTATTAACCCCCAACAGCACTAAGACAGTCTGTCAGGTTTCCCCTCTATACTTTATAACTGGTGGTTTTATTAACCCCCAACAGCACTAAGACAGTCTGTCAGGTTTCCCCTCTATACGTTATAACTGGTGGTTTTATTAACCCCCAACAGCACTAAGACAGTCTGTCAGGTTTCCCTCTATACGTTATAACTGGTGGTTTTATTAACCCCCCAACAGCACTAAGACAGTCTGTCAGCTTTCCCCTCTATACGTTATAACTGGTGGTTTTATTAACCCCTTAACAGCACTAAGACAGTCTGTCAGGTTTCCCCTCTATACTTTATAACTGGTGGTTTTATTAACCCCCAACAGCACTAAGACAGTCTGTCAGGTTTCCCCTCTATACGTTATAACTGGTGGTTTTATTAACCCCCAACAGCACTAAGACAGTCTGTCAGGTTTCCCCTCTATACGTTATAACTGGTGGTTTTATTAACCCCCAACAGCACTAAGACAGTCTGTCAGGTTTCCCCTCTATACTTTATAACTGGTGGTTTTATTAACCCCCAACAGCACTAAGACAGTCTGTCAGGTTTCCCCTCTATACTTTATAACTGGTGGTTTTATTAACCCCCAACAGCACTAAGACAGTCTGTCAGGTTTCCCCTCTATACGTATAACTGGTGGTTTTATTAACCCCCAACAGCACTAAGACAGTCTGTCAGGTTTCCCCTCTATACGTTATAACTGGTGGTTTTATTAACCCCCAACAGCACTAAGACAGTCTGTCAGGTTTCCCCTCTATACGTTATAACTGGTGGTTTTATTAACCCCCAACAGCACTAAGACAGTCTGTCAGGTTTCCCCTCTATACTTTATAACTGGTGGTTTTATTAACCCCCAACAGCACTAAGACAGTCTGTCAGGTTTCCCCTCTATACGTTATAACTGGTGGTTTTATTAACCCCCAACAGCACTAAGACAGTCTGTCAGGTTTCCCCTCTATACGTTATAACTGGTGGTTTTATTAACCCCCAACAGCACTAAGACAGTCTGTCAGGTTTCCCCCCTCTATACGTTATAACTGGTGGTTTTATTAACCCCCAACAGCACTAAGACAGTCTGTCAGGTTTCCCCTCTATACGTTATAACTGGTGGTTTTATTAACCCCCAACAGCACTAAGACAGTCTGTCAGGTTTCCCCTCTATACTTTATAACTGGTGGTTTTATTAACCCCCAACAGCACTAAGACAGTCTGTCAGGTTTCCCCTCTATACTTTATAACTGGTGGTTTTATTAACCCTCAACAGCACTAAGACAGTCTGTCAGGTTTCCCCCTCTATACTTTATAACTGGTGGTTTTATTAACCCCCAACAGCACTAAGACAGTCTGTCAGGTTTCCCCTCTATACGTTATAACTGGTGGTTTTATTAACCCCCAACAGCACTAAGACAGTCTGTCAGGTTTCCCCTCTATACTTTATAACTGGTGGTTTTATTAACCCCCAACAGCACTAAGACAGTATGTCAGGTTTCCCCTCTATACGTTATAACTGGTGGTTTTTTTAACCCCCAACAGCACTAAGACAGTCTGTCAGGTTTCCCCTCTATACGTTATAACTGGTGGTTTTATTAACCCCCAACAGCACTAAGACAGTCTGTCAGGTTTCCCCTCTATACTTTATAACTGGTGGTTTTATTAACCCCCAACAGCACTAAGACAGTCTGTCAGGTTTCCCCTCTATACGTTATAACTGGTGGTTTTATTAACCCCCAACAGCACTAAGACAGTCTGTCAGGTTTCCCCTCTATACGTTATAACTGGTGGTTTTATTAACCCCCAACAGCACTAAGACAGTCTGTCAGGTTTCCCTCTATACGTTATAACTGGTGGTTTTATTAACCCCCAACAGCACTAAGACAGTCTGTCAGGTTTCCCCTCTATACGTTATAACTGGTGGTTTTATTAACCCCCAACAGCACTAAGACAGTCTGTCAGGTTTCCCCTCTATACGTTATAACTGGTGGTTTTATTAACCCCCAACAGCACTAAGACAGTCTGTCAGGTTTCCCCTCTATACGTTATAACTGGTGGTTTTATTAACCCCCAACAGCACTAAGACATTCTGTCAGGTTTCCCCTCTATACGTTATAACTGGTGGTTTTATTAACCCCCAACAGCACTAAGACAGTCTGTCAGGTTTCCCCTCTATACGTTATAACTGGTGGTTTTATTAACCCCCAACAGCACTAAGACAGTCTGTCAGGTTTCCCCTCTATACTTTATAACTGGTGGTTTTATTAACTCTCAACAGCACTAAGACAGTCTGTCAGGTTTCCCCTCTATACTTTATAACTGGTGGTTTTATTAACCCCCAACAGCACTAAGACAGTCTGTCAGGTTTCCCCTCTATACGTTATAACTGGTGGTTTTATTAACCCCCAACAGCACTAAGACAGTCTGTCAGGTTTCCCCTCTATACGTTATAACTGGTGGTTTTATTAACCCCCAACAGCACTAAGACAGTCTGTCAGGTTTCCCCTCTATACGTTATAACTGGTGGTTTTATTAACCCCCAACAGCACTAAGACAGTCTGTCAGGTTTCCCCTCTATACGTTATAACTGGTGGTTTTATTAACCCCCAACAGCACTAAGACAGTCTGTCAGGTTTCCCCCTCTATACGTTATAACTGGTGGTTTTATTAACCCCCAACAGCACTAAGACAGTCTGTCAGGTTTCCCCTCTATACGTTATAACTGGTGGTTTTATTAACCCCCAACAGCACTAAGACAGTCTGTCAGGTTTCCCCTCTATACGTTATAACTGGTGGTTTTATTAACCCCCAACAGCACTAAGACAGTCTGTCAGGTTTCCCCTCTATACGTCATAACTGGTGGTTTTATTAACCCCCAACAGCACTAAGACAGTCTGTCAGGTTTCCCCTCTATACGTCATAACTGGTGGTTTTATTAACCCCCAACAGCACTAAGACAGTCTGTCAGGTTTCCCCTCTATACTTTATAACTGGTGGTTTTATTAACCCCCAACAGCACTAAGACAGTCTGTCAGGTTTCCCCTCTATACGTTATAACTGGTGGTTTTATTAACCCCCAACAGCACTAAGACAGTCTGTCAGGTTTCCCCTCTATACGTTATAACTGGTGGTTTTATTAACCCCCAACAGCACTAAGACAGTCTGTCAGGTTTCCCCTCTATACGTTATAACTGGTGGTTTTATTAACCCCCAACAGCACTAAGACAGTCTGTCAGGTTTCCCCTCTATACGTTATAACTGGTGGTTTTATTAACCCCCAACAGCACTAAGACAGTCTGTCAGGTTTCCCCTCTATACGTTATAACTGGTGGTTTTATTAACCCCCAACAGCACTAAGACAGTCTGTCAGGTTTCCCCTCTATACATTATAACTGGTGGTTTTATTAACCCCCAACAGCACTAAGACAGTCTGTCAGGTTTCCCCTCTATACTTTATAACTGGTGGTTTTATTAACCCCCAACAGCACTAAGACAGTATGTCAGGTTTCCCCTCTATACGTCATAACTGGTGGTTTTATTAACCCCCAACAGCACTAAGACAGTCTGTCAGGTTTCCCTCTATACGTCATAACTGGTGGTTTTATTAACCCCCCAACAGCACTAAGACAGTCTGTCAGGTTTCCCTCTATACTTTATAACTGGTGGTTTTATTAACCCCCAACAGCACTAAGACAGTCTGTCAGGTTTCCCCTCTATACGTTATAACTGGTGGTTTTATTAACCCCCAACAGCACTAAGACAGTCTGTCAGGTTTCCCCTCTATACGTTATAACTGGTGGTTTTATTAACCCCAACAGCACTAAGACAGTCTGTCAGGTTTCCCCTCTATACTTTATAACTGGTGGTTTTATTAACCCCCAACAGCACTAAGACAGTCTGTCAGGTTTCCCCTCTATACGTTATAACTGGTGGTTTTATTAACCCCCAACAGCACTAAGACAGTCTGTCAGGTTTCCCCTCTATACGTTATAACTGGTGGTTTTATTAACCCCCAACAGCACTAAGACAGTCTGTCAGGTTTCCCCTCTATACTTTATACAGTGGGGAAAAAAGTATTTAGTCAGCCACCAATTGTGCAAGTTCTCCCACTTAAAAAGATGAGAGAGGCCTGTAATTTTCATCATAGGTACACGTCAACTATGACAGACAAAATGAGAAAAAAAATCCAGAAAATCACATTGTGGGATTTTTAATGAATTTATTTGCAAATTATGGTGGAAAATAAGTATTTGGTCAATAACAAAAGTTTCTCAATACTTTGTTATATACACTTTGTTGGCAATGATACAGGTCAAACGTTTTCTGTAAGTCTTCACAAGGTTTTCACACACTGTTGCTGGTATTTTGGCCCATTCCTCCATGCAGATCTCCTCTAGAGCAGTGATGTTTTGGGGGCTGTCGCTGGGCAACACAGACTTTCAACTCCCTCCAAAGATGTTCTATGGGGTTGAGATCAGGAGACTGGCTAGGCCACTCCAGGACCTTGAAATGCTTCTTACGAAGCCACTCCTTCATTGCCCGGGCGGTGTGTTTGGGATCATTGTCATGCTGAAAGACCCAGCCACGTTTCATCTTCAATGCCCTTGCTGATGGAAGGAGGTTTTCACTCAAAATCTCACGATACATGGCCCCATTCATTCGTTCCTTTACACGGATCAGTCGTCCCTGGTCCTTTGCAGAAAAACAGCCCCAAAGCATGATGTTTCCACCCCCATACTTCACAGTAGGTATGGTGTTCTTTGGATGCAACTCAGCATTCTTTGTCCTCCAAACACGACGAGTTGAGTTTTTACCAAAAAGTTCTATTTTGGTTTCATCTGACCATATGACATTCTCCCAATCCTCTTCTGGATCATCCAAATGCACTCTAGCAAACTTCAGACAGGCCTGGACATTTACTGGCTTAAGCAGGCGGACACGTCTTGCACTGCAGGATTTGAGTCCCTGGCGGCGTAGTGTGTTACTGATGGTAGGCTTTGTTACTTTGGTCCCAGCTCTCTGCAGGTCATTCACTAGGTCCCCCGTGTGGTTCTGGGATTTTTGCTCACCGTTCTTGTGATCATTTTGACCCTACGGGGTGAGATCTTGCGTGGAGCCCCAGATCGAGGGAGATTATCAGTGGTCTTGTATGTCTTCCATTTCCTAATAATTGCTCCCACAGTTGATTTCTTCAAACCAAGCTGCTTACCTATTGCAGATTCAGTCTTCCCAGCCTGGTGCAGGTCTACAATTTTGTTTCTGGTGTCCTTTGTCAGCTCTTTGGTCTTGGCCATAGTGGAGTTTGGAGTGTGACTGTTTGAGGTTGTGGACAGGTGTCTTTTATACTGATAACAAGTTCAAACAGATGCCATTAATACAGGTAACAGTGGAGGACAGAGGAGCCTCTTAAAGAAGAAGTTACAGGTCTGTGAGAGCCAGAAATCTTGCTTGTTTGTAGGTGACCAAATACTTATTTTCCACCATAATTTGCAAATAAATTCATAAAAATCCACAATGTGATTTTCTGGAATTTTTTTCTCAATTTGTCTTTCATAGTTGACGTGTACCTATGATGAAAATTACAGGCCTCTCTCAGCTTTTTAAGTGGGAGAACTTGCACAAATAGTGGCTGACTAAATACTTTTTGCCCCACTGTAACTGGTGGTTTTATTAACCCCCAACAGCACTAAGATAGTCTGTCAGGTTTCCCCTCTATACCTTATAACTGGTGGTTTTATTAACCCCCAACAGCACTAAGACAGTCTGTCAGGTTTCCCCTCTATACGTTATAACTGGTGGTTTTATTAACCCCCAACAGCACTAAGACAGTCTGTCAGGTTTCCCCTCTATACGTTATAACTGGTGGTTTTTTTCTCTCTCCTCCATCTCTCTATTTTTCCTTCTAATACTAATACTGTATATACTATACCTCTACAGACTGCTTTCTCTCTTTCTATACCTCAGACTGCTCTCTCTCTCTCTCTCTCTCTCTCTCTCTCTCCTCTCTCTCTCTCTCTCTCTCTCTCTCTCTCTCTCTCTCTCTCTCTCTCTCTCTCTCTCTCTCTCTCTCTCTCTCCCTCTCTCTCTCTCTCTCTCTCTCTCGCCCCCTCTCTCTCTCTCTCTCTCTCTCTCTCTCCCTCTCTCTCTCTCTCTCTCTCTCTCTCTCTCTCTCTCTCTCACAGACTGCTTTCTCTCTTTCTATACCTCTCAGACTGCTCTCTCTCTCTCTGCAGACTGCTCTCTCTCTCTACAGACTGCTCTCTCTATATACCTCTACAGACTGCTCTCTCACTCTCTATACTTCTACAGACTGCTCTCTCTCTCTACAGACTGCTCTCTCTCTCTATACCTCTACAGACTGCTCTCTCTCTCTATATATATACCTCTACAGACTGCTCTCTCTATATATACCTCTACAGACTGCTCTCTCTCTGTACCTGCACAGACTGCTCTCTCTCTATATACCTCTACAGACTGCTCTCTCTATATATACCTCTACAGACTGCTCTCTCTCTGTACCTGTACAGACTGCTCTCTCTATATATACCTCTACAGACTGCTCTCTCTCTGTACCTGTACAGACTGCTCTCTATATATACCTCTACAGACTGCTCTCTCTCTCTATATACCTCTACAGACTGCTCTCTCTCTATATACCTCTACAGACTGCTCTCTCTCTGTACCTGTACAGACTGCTCTCTCTATATATACATCTACAGACTGCTCTCTCTCTCTATACCTCTACAGACTGCTCTCTATATATATACCTCTACATACTGCTCTCTCTATATATACCTCTACAGACTGCTCTCTCTCTCTATACCTCTACAGACTGCTCTCTCTATATATACCTCTACATACCGCTCTCTCCCTATATACCTCTACAGACTGCACTTTCTCTCTATACCTCTACTGACTGCTCTCTCTTTCTCATCCCTCTTCCTCTTCCCTCTCTCTACCCCCCTCTTTATCTCTCTCTCCTCTCTCCCCCTCTCCCTCCCTGTCTCTCTCTCTAATGTTGTGTCTCTATAAATCTAGCTCACCCTGGTCCTCTTCCTGTTGTTGTCATTAGTTCCTGGCTACAACTCTCCATTCATTAATTAAACAGACTGAAAGAGGGGGCATCTAAGAGTGACTTTCTTTCCTTCTCTCTCTTTCCTTCTCTCTCTTTTCTTATTTTTTTATTTTATTTTTTTGGTCATTTAGCAGACGCTCTTATCCAGAGCGACTTACAGTTAGTTAGTGCCCCCATCACTTTCTCTCTCTTTCTCCTCCTCCCTCACTCTCTCTCTCTCTACCCCACTCCCTCTTTTACATTTTCTTTCTATCCTTCTGGTTCTCTCCCTATCCACCCCTCTCTCTCCCTATCCACCCCCTCTCTCTCCCTATCCACCCCTCTCTCTCCCTATCCACCCCTCTCTCTCCCAATCCACCCCTCTCTCTCCCTATCCACCCCTCTCTCTCCCTATCCACCACTCTCTCTCCCTATACACCCCTCTCTCTCCTTATTCACCCCTCTCTCTCTCCCTATCCACCCCTCTCTCTCCCTCTGTGAGATACTCCTTCCCCTGTG
>NC_059199.1:66662101-66737101 GCF_020615455.1 Coregonus clupeaformis | reverse complement strand
CTCTCATCTGATCTCCCCATACTGAGTCCTCTACTAGTCCTCTCATCTGATCTCCCCATACTGAGTCCTCTACTAGTCCTCTCATCTGATCTCCCCATACTGAGTTCTCTACTAGTCCTCTCATCTGATCTCCCCATACTGAGTCCTCTACTAGTCCTCTCATCTGATCTCCCCATACTGAGTCCTCTACTAGTCCTCTCATCTGATCTCCCCATACTGAGTCCTCTACTAGTCCTCTCATCTGATCTCCCCATACTGAGTTCTCTACTAGTCCTCTCATCTGATCTCCCCATACTGAGTCCTCTACTAGTCCTCTCATCTGATTTCGCTTTTGTCTTCCACTTCTCCTCTGTTTTATGTCCTCTTTTACACTTTTCTCTCCCCCCCCCCTATCTCTCTCTCTCTCAGTCTGTAATGTTTAATGTATCCATAAAGGCTCTGTCCTGGTTTACAAGGCAAAGTCATTACAGCCAAGCATAAACAACAGGAAATTACATCTTTCACATTCAATAAACCGCAGCACCCTCAGCCGTAAGCACTCCTATTATTTCATATTAGGCACCAAAACGCACTTGGGCGCGCAAAGGCCCTGACACACAGGCAGCCCATAGCAGAGACACACACACACAGTACACATGAGCAGACTGTACACACACAGACACACACACACACACCACATTAGGCCCCAATCCCAATCCAGTTCTCTCTGGAACAGTATCCAGTCTCCATGCTTAGTGTACAGTGTTCCAGGATTTGATTGGCTTTGTCCGTCCTTTGTTTTCCTAATGCTGAATACTGTATAGCCTGAAGCCTTCATTATGGACCTATAGCCTGCCAATGAGCCTTACAGCACAGTGTAATGGTACTGTACCACACTGTACTGTACTGCATAACAGACAGGCCAGGGAGAGAGGGAGGGAGAAGGAGGGAGAGAGAGACTGATCTCCCCAGCAGTCAGTCTAAATAAGGAGAAGGAGAGACAGATCTCTCCAGCAGTCAGTCTAAATAAGGAGAAGGAGAGACAGATCTCTCCAGCAGTCAGTCTAAATAAGGAGAAGGAGAGACAGATCTCCCCAGCAGCCAGTCTAAATAAGGAGAAGGAGAGACAGATCTCCCCAGCAGTCAGTCTAAATAAGGAGAAGGAGAGACAGATCTCCCCAGCAGTCAGTCTAAATAAGGAGAAGGAGAGACAGATCTCACCAGCAGTCCGTCTAAATAAGGAGAAGGAGAGACAGATCTCCCCAGCAGTCAGTCTAAATAAGGAGAAGGAGAGACAGATCTCCCCAGCAGTCAGTCTAAATAAGGAGAAGGAGAGACAGATCTCCCCAGCAGTCAGTCTAAATGAGGAGAAGGAGAAACAGATCTCCCCAGCAGTCAGTCTAAATAAGGAGAAGGAGAGACAGATCTCCCCAGCAGTCAGTCTAAATAAGGAGAAGGAGAGACAGATCTCCCCAGCAGTCAGTCTAAATAAGGAGAAGGAGAGACAGATCTCCCCAGCAGTCAGTCTAAATAAGGAGAAGGAGAGACAGATCTCCCCAGCAGTCAGTCTAAATGAGGAGAAGGAGAAACAGATCTCCCCAGCAGTCAGTCTAAATAAGGAGAAGGAGAGACAGATCTCCCCAGCAGTCAGTCTAAATAAGGAGAAGGAGAGACAGATCTCCCCAGCAGTCAGTATAAATAAGCCAGTCCTGTTTAATTGCTCCCATTCCCCCTGTAGATCATTTTAACATGGCGTCTTGACTTCTTCACCAGTACGCCAAACATATATTACAGAATGTATGAGTAATCCTGTCCACCAAGGAGTATTTCTTCATAATCATAATTTCTTCCTCTTTCACATCATTTCTTCCTCTTTTTGTATTTCTTTCTTCCTCTTGTGTTGTGCTCCGTGATGTTTAATATCCTGTTGCTTGTCACCTCATTCTCTAACCTTGTTCTTTCATTTAATCCATCCTTTTTCTTCAAAAAATGTCTGGTCCAGTTTAGACCTTTCAGTGACCGTTTGTTTCATCATTGATCTCCCATCTTTATGTTATCTGATATTTGGTGGTCTAGGTGTTTGTGCTACTTTGTTGAATATGCTTTGTGTTTGGACCTGAAATCAGCATAAATAAATAAAAAGTAGAGACAGAGGGAAAGAGGGAGGGAAGGAGAGACAGATCTCGCCAGCAGTAAGTCTAAATAAGGAGAAGGAGAGACAGATCTCGCCAGCAGTAAGTCTAAATAAGGAAAAGGAGAGACTGATCTCCCCAGCAGTCAGTCTAAATAAGGAGAAGGAGAGACAGATCTCCCCAGCAGTCAGTCTAAATAAGGAGAGGGAGAGACATATCTCCCCAGCAGTCAGTCTAAATAAGGAGAAGGAGAGACAGATCTCACCAGCAGTCAGTCTAAATAAGGAGAAGGAGAGACAGATCTCTCCAGCAGTCAGTCTAAATAAGGAGAAGGAGAGACAGATCTCCCCAGCAGTCAGTCTAAATAAGGAGAAGGAGAGACAGATCTCTCCAGCAGTCAGTCTAAATAAGGAAAAGGAGAGACAGATATCCCCAGCAGTCAGTCTAAATAAGGAGAAGGAGAGACAGATCTCCCCAGCAGTCAGTCTAAATAAGGAGAAGGAGAGACAGATCTCCCCAGCAGTCAGTCTAAATAAGGAGAAGGAGAGACAGATCTCCCCAGCAGTCAGTCTAAATAAGGAGAAGGAGAGACAGATCTCTCCAGCAGTCAGTCTAAATAAGGAGAAGGAGAGACAGATCTCTCCAGCAGTCAGTCTAAATAAGGAGAGGGAGAGAGCATATATCCCCAGCAGTCAGTCTAAATAAGGAGAAGGAGAGACAGATCTCTCCAGCAGTCAGTCTAAATAAGGAGAAGGAGAGACAGATCTCTCCAGCAGTCAGTCTAAATAAGGAGTAGGAGAGACAGATCTCTCCAGCAGTCAGTCTAAATAAGGAGAAGGAGAGACAGATCTCCCCAGCAGTCAGTATAAATAAGGAGAGGGAGAGACATATCTCCCCAGCAGTCAGTCTAAATAAGGAGAAGGAGAGACAGATCTCACCAGCAGTCAGTCTAAATAAGGAGAAGGAGAGACAGATCTCTCCAGCAGTCAGTCTAAATAAGGAAAAGGAGAGACATATCTCGCCAGCAGTAAGTCTAAATAAGGAAAAGGAGAGACTGATCTCCCCAGCAGTCAGTCTAAATAAGGAGAAGGAGAGACAGATCTCCCCAGCAGTCAGTCTAAATAAGGAGAGGGAGAGACATATCTCCCCAGCAGTCAGTCTAAATAAGGAGAAGGAGAGACAGATCTCACCAGCAGTCAGTCTAAATAAGGAGAAGGAGAGACAGATCTCTCCAGCAGTCAGTCTAAATAAGGAGAAGGAGAGACAGATCTCCCCCAGCAGTCAGTCTAAATAAGGAGAAGGAGAGACAGATCTCTCCAGCAGTCAGTCTAAATAAGGAAAAGGAGAGACAGATATCCCCAGCAGTCAGTCTAAATAAGGAGAAGGAGAGACAGATCTCCCCAGCAGTCAGTCTAAATAAGGAGAAGGAGAGACAGATCTCCCCAGCAGTCAGTCTAAATAAGGAGAAGGAGAGACAGATCTCCCCAGCAGTCAGTCTAAATAAGGAGAAGGAGAGACAGATCTCTCCAGCAGTCAGTCTAAATAAGGAGAAGGAGAGACAGATCTCTCCAGCAGTCAGTCTAAATAAGGAGAGGGAGAGACATATCTCCCCAGCAGTCAGTCTAAATAAGGAGAAGGAGAGACAGATCTCTCCAGCAGTCAGTCTAAATAAGGAGAAGGAGAGACAGATCTCTCCAGCAGTCAGTCTAAATAAGGAGTAGGAGAGACAGATCTCTCCAGCAGTCAGTCTAAATAAGGAGAAGGAGAGACAGATCTCCCCAGCAGTCAGTATAAATAAGGAGAGGGAGAGACATATCTCCCCAGCAGTCAGTCTAAATAAGGAGAAGGAGAGACAGATCTCACCAGCAGTCAGTCTAAATAAGGAGAAGGAGAGACAGATCTCTCCAGCAGTCAGTCTAAATAAGGAAAAGGAGAGACAGATCTCCCCAGCAGTCAGTCTAAATAAGGAGTAGGAGAGACAGATCTCTCCAGCAGTCAGTCTAAATAAGGAGAAGGAGAGACAGATCTCCCCAGCAGTCAGTATAAATAAGCCAGTCCTGTTTAATTGCTCCCATTCCCCCTGTAGATCATTTTAACATGGCGTCTTGACTTCTTCACCAGTACGCCAAACATACAGTACAGTATGTATGAGTAATCCTGTCCACCAAGGAGTCCCTTCCATACCCCCAGGCCTCTGGCCCCAGAGGCCCACAGAACATAGAGTTATTCAGGCTGACACCTCAGGCCAAGGGCCCTCACTCTAAAGGCTCCAGAACCGGAAGGTCCCGGAACAAGACGACATGGAGCAGGGAGAGAGTTAGAGTTGATAAAGGAGGGATGAGGAGGAGTGAGACAGTGTGACAGAATGTGTGTGAGACAGTGTATGGGAGCTGCTTTCTGTCACAAAGTAAACCTGGAAAGTATAGTCAGTGAGAAAGAATGTCTGTTCGGTGAATATTCATTCACACACAAAAACACACACACACACATATTCCGTTCAACACAGAAACCCCCGTCCCATTCGCTCATCTCTAGTTGCCAAGAAAACACTTAGTGTCGCCACGTCTCTCTCTGATCTGGGGACAATTCCCTGTCATTATTCACAGACGGACACTCCAACCAAAACAGGAACAATGGCAAGCATTACATCTGTCCACTATGTCATCCTTCCAATCTTCCATTCCCCTTCACTCATTCCGTTAGCATGGGGAGACCTAACCACACGATACTGCACAGACAGACCGAGAGAGTGTGTTCTTCCTCTTGGAGTCTCTCTAATCAGGATTTAGTTTCCATCTAACATCCTTTATCCACCTCTCTGATAAAGTCTAAATAAAGTTAGAGCCATCTTTAGTCTTTCTCTGTTTGCTTTCTCTCTCTTTTACTTTCTCTCTCACTTTCTCCTTCTCTCTCTCCCTAATTTATTCCTCTGTTTTTGTTTCTAGCTAAATGCTACTGTAGCTGTTGTTGTCGTGTTTCTAGCTAGCTGCTACTGTAGCTGTTGTTGTCGTGTTTCTAGCTAGCTGCTACTGTAGCTGTTGTTGTCGTGTTTTTAGCTAGCTGCTACTGTAGCTGTTGTTGTTGTGTTTCTAGCTAACTGCTACTGTAGCTGTTGTTGTCGTGTTTTTAGCTATCTTCTACTGTAGCTGTTGTTGTCGTGTTTCTAGCTAGCTGCTACTGTAGCTGTTGTTGTCGTGTTTCTAGCTAGCTGCTACTGTAGCTGTTGTTGTCGTGTTTCTAGCTAGCTGCTACTGTAGCTGTTGTTGTCGTGTTTTTAGCTAGCTGCTACTGTAGCTGTTGTTGTTGTGTTTCTAGCTAACTGCTACTGTAGCTGTTGTTGTCGTGTTTCTAGCTAACGGCTACTGTAGATGTTGTTGTCGTGTTTCTAGCTAGCTGCTACTGTAGCTGTTGTTGTCGTGTTTCTAGCTAGCTTCTACTGTAGCTGTTGTTGTCGTGTTTTTAGCTAGCTGCTACTGTAGCTGTTGTTGTTGTGTTTCTAGCTAACTGCTACTGTAGCTGTTGTTGTCGTGTTTCTAGCTAACGGCTACTGTAGATGTTGTTGTCGTGTTTCTAGCTAGCTGCTACTGTAGCTGTTGTTGTCGTGTTTTTAGCTATCTTCTACTGTAGCTGTTGTTGTTGTGTTTCTAGCTAACTGATACTGTAGCTGTTGTTGTCGTGTTTCTAGCTAGCTGCTACTGTAGCTGTTGTTGTCGTGTTTTTAGCTATCTGCTACTGTAGCTGTTGTTGTTGTGTTTCTAGCTAACTGATACTGTAGCTGTTGTTGTCGTGTTTCTAGCTAGCTGCTACTGTAGCTGCTGTTGTTGTGTTTCTAGCTAACTGATACTGTAGCTGTTGTTGTCATGTTTCTAGCTAGCTGCTACTGTAGCTGTTGTTATCATGCTTTTAGCTAGATGCTACTGTAGCTGTTGTTGTCGTGTTTCTAGCTAGCTGCTACTGTAGATGTTGTTGTCGTGTTTCTAGCTAGCTGCTACTGTAGCTGTTGTTGTTGTGTTTTTAGCTAGCTTCTACTGTAGCTGTTGTTGTCGTGTTTCTAGCTAGCTGCTACTGTAGCTGCTGTTGTTGTGTTTCTAGCTAACTGATACTGTAGCTGTTGTTGTCATGTTTCTAGCTAGCTGCTACTGTAGCTGTTGTTATCATGCTTTTAGCTAGCTTCTACTGTAGCTGTTGTTGTCGTGTTTTTAGCTAGCTGCTACTGTAGATGTTGTTGTCGTGTTTCTAGCTAGCTGCTACTGTAGCTGTTGTTGTTGTGTTTTTAGCTAGCTTCTACTGTAGCGGTTGTTATCATGCTTTTAGCTAGCTGCTACTGTAGCTGTTGTTATCATGCTTTTAGCTAGCTGCTACTGTAGCTGTTGTTGTTGTGTTTCTAGCTAACTGCTACTGTAGCTGTTGTTGTCGTGTTTCTAGCTAGCTGCTACTGTAGCTGTTGTTGTTGTGTTTTTAGCTATCTGCTACTGTAGCTGTTGTTATCATGCTTTTAGCTAGCTGCTACTGTAGCTGTTGTTATCATGCTTTTAGCTAGCTGCTACTGTAGCTGTTGTTGTTGTGTTTCTAGCTAACTGCTACTGTAGCTGTTGTTGTCGTGTTTCTAGCTAGCTGCTACTGTAGCTGTTGTTGTCGTGTTTTTAGCTAGCTGCTACTGTAGATGTTGTTGTCGTGTTTCTAGCTAGCTTCTACTGTAGCTGTTGTTGTTGTGTTTTTATCTAGCTTCTACTGTAGCTGTTGTTGTCGTGTTTCTAGCTAGCTGCTACTGTAGCTGTTGTTGTTGTGTTTTTAGCTATCTGCTACTGTAGCTGTTGTTATCATGCTTTTAGCTAGCTGCTACTGTAGCTGTTGTTATCATGCTTTTAGCTAGCTGCTACTGTAGCTGTTGTTGTTGTGTTTCTAGCTAACTGCTACTGTAGCTGTTGTTGTCGTGTTTCTAGCTAGCTGCTGCTGTAGCTGTTGTTGTCGTGTTTTTAGCTAGCTGCTACTGTAGCTGTTGTTGTTGTGTTTCTAGCTAGCTGCTACTGTAGCTGTTGTTGTCGTGTTTCTAGCTAGCTTCTACTGTAGCGGTTGTTGTCGTGTTTATTTTGAATTCTAAATGGCTGGATTACTTTAGTCTCATGTCACAGTTTCCACAGCAATGGGAAAAGGTCTGGTCCTGGCTAGTCCTGGCCCAGTTCTGTACATTAGCAGGAAAAGGTCTGGTCCTGGCTAGTCCTGGCCCAGTACTGTACATTAGCAGGAAAAGGGCTGGTTCTGGCTGGTCATGCTACAGTACTGCACAGTAGCAGGAAAAGGTCCTGGCTGGTCTTGCTACAGTACTGTACAGAAGATCACTTCATGGAGCTAATGCACTGCATGAAAATTCTCAGCTACAAAAGAGTGATCAAATTAGGATCCTACATCTGTAGATATTCCTGCTTTGCACTTGGGTCCTACTGTCTTCATTGATAAAAGTATCTGCTTGTAGAACGGTGCTTGTATGTTTTTTGATTGATATGCAATGTTTTAATGTTTTTTGTTTCCTCACGGTAAGTAATGATATTACCAAAGGAATCTCTACCTAACCTTTTTCCTCCATTTTTTATCTAACCAATAATCTTCCTTATTCCATGCTGCATTGGACTAACTAACCAATAGGATGATGAGGAGGGCATCTGGGCATAGCCAATCCCTGCCCTCTCTCTCTCTCTCTCCACCATTTTGTACAGAAGGGTGAGCGATCGTCTTTTTACTGGAGAATGCTGCCTTCTTCATAATCGTAATTTCTTCCTCTTTCACATCATTTCTTCCTCTTTTTGTATTTCTTTCTTCCTCTTGTGTTGTGCTCCGTGATGTTTGATCTCCTGTTGCTTGTCACCTCATTCTCTAACCTTGTTCTTTCATTTAATCCATCATTTTTCTTCAAAAAATGTCTGGTCCAGTTTAGACCTTTCAGTGACCGTTTGTTTCATCATTGATCTCCCATCTTTATGTTATCTGATATTTGGTGGTCTAGGTGTTTGTGCTACTTTGTTGAATATGCTTTGTGTTTGGACCTGAAATCAGCATTTTTAAAAACACTCAATTGGATTAAAGTGATCATAATGGACCTGTTCAGAGGGAGAGAGTTACAGACAGTATGCAGGTACACACATTCACACACACACACACACACACACACACACACACACACACACTCACACACACACACACACACACACACACACACACAAATGTATACATCTAAGTTCTGTATCTGCTTAGATATCGTAGTGCGTCATGGAAACATACCACACACACCATGTACACTACTCGAAGCTTGGCTCTGATTAGCTAGCCATATTCAAATAAATTACTGTCATCTGAAATATAATATTCAGTCCGATCCCTCTCGGCTTTCAAGAGCACTTACTGTTTGGCTCTCAGAGAGAGAGAGAGAGAGAGAGAGAGAGAGAGAGAGAGAGAGAGAGAGAGAGAGAGAGAGAGAGAGAGAGAGAGAGAGAGAGAGAGAGAGAGGACCTGGCCACTCTCTTTTCCTTCCTCTCTCCTTCCAACAACAGCGTTCTCATGTTCTCTCTTCCGCTGACAATTTTGATGGATGGCCTTGTGGACGCAGATTGAAAGTACAGCTCTACTGTACGTGCTCCTCCATATGAGCAGCACATGTTTCCTTTATATGCCGTTAGCCTGGTGCGTTAGCGTGTTGCTACAACTGGCGCTGGTTCTCTATGGGCTTTCCCACAACAGAGGCTAACATGTTAGCAGGACGCTAACATTCTAGCACAGGTTCCCCTTGGGCTTTCCTACAACAAATGCTAACATGCTAGCAGGGCACTAACATGGCTACAGGCCCTGACACTGTTGCTCTAGTGGTAATTAATTAGCCTTTAGCGCTCCCCTGCTGATACTAGCGGCAGAAATCCTGCATGCTGGAATGTACATACACCGCCTGAGCAGTTGCGTACAGGAGACACACACATGCGTGTGCAATTCACCATAGAGCATTGCTTTAGAACAGTGAGGTATTGTGCAGGTCCTGAACTGTACACAGTGACAGGAATCACTTAGCCAGAACTGTGGCTCCTTTCTCCCACTAGCTCTCATTACCTTCTGACCCACAGGCCGGGCTCCTCAGTAACACTGACCCAAAGGCCCGAGCTCCTCAATAACACTGACCCTCAGGCCGGGCTCCTCAATAACACTGACCCACAGGCCGGGCTGCTCAATAACACTGACCCACAGGCCGGGCTGCTCAATAACACTGACCCACAGGCCGGGCTCCTCAATAACACTGACCCACAGGCCGGGTTGCTCAATAACACTGACCCACAGGCCGGGCTGCTCAATAACACTGACCCACAGGCCGGGCTGCTCAATAACACTGACCCACAGGCCGGGCTCCTCAATAACACTGACCCACAGGCCGGGCTCCTCAATAACACTGTCAAACATACAGTATATCTGAATCTATACACTGCATAATCTGTAGTATGCTATCTACTTGAAATAGTATAACTATGCAGAACGTCTACAGTTTCTGAATATTTGTTGTACATTTGAAGAGGTACAGGTGTACAGTAAGTCTGCAGTATTCTAAACTTTGTCACTCAAATGAAGGAGTACTTCCTGTCCATTTTGGTGTTTACAGTCCCTTCTAGTTTAGTTGTACACAGTACCGTTACAGTACCACCCTGCTAGTCTGTGAAGTTTAATAAAAACAGTTCACTATGAATCAAGTTTAACAGTCTAAACACAGGCGTGACATTTAGCCTTCTGACCTATCAGTAGACCTTTTAACGTCCCCCACACAAACACACACGCTCACACACACACACACACACACACACACACACACACACACACACACAACCACCACTACCCTGATTTAAACCAAAGTAAGGAGCCTAAAGCTCTACTCTCTGTACTTTGAGCCTTGTTTTATTGGACAGATGAGCCACTACCTATGTATGTAGCAGGCCCATGTACTAACATGACTCAATAAAACAAGTCTGGGTGGGTGGTCGAACCTCTCTCTCTCTATATACTATCTCATGTACGTAGCAGGCCCATGTACTAACATAGCTCTGAGCCCTGGTTCAATAAAACATGTCTGGGTGGGTGGTCCAACCT
This sequence comes from Coregonus clupeaformis, assembly GCF_020615455.1. Classification (NCBI taxonomy): domain Eukaryota; kingdom Metazoa; phylum Chordata; class Actinopteri; order Salmoniformes; family Salmonidae; genus Coregonus; species Coregonus clupeaformis. Next base: position 66,726,875 of record NC_059199.1, on the reverse strand, counting down.
CTCTCTCTCTATGTACTATCTTGTGCGTAGCAGGCCCATGTACTAACATGACTCAATAAAACTAGTGTGGGTGGGTGGTCGAACCTCTCTCTCGATATATACAGTATCTCATGTCTCTATAGACTATCTCATGTATGTAGCAGGCCCTAGGGCTGTTGCGGTGACCGTATTACCGCCACACCGGCAGTCATGAGTCATGACCGCAGTAAAATTCCACGTGACCGCTGAGTCACGGTAATCACCTCTTATGCACTCAGGACATGCGTTGGTAGTAGCCAACTCGCTAATGACCCGGCTAATGGCCTGGTACTCAGGGCTCTATTGTCCCACTAACCACTCTGATATCAATGCAAATGCCATCGAAAATCACATCGAACACTTATCATCAAAACAGTACCGTGCTTTTAAAACTCACCTCACTGTGATTGACCAATTTGGAGAAAGAAGTTCAACAACAGGTTGAAACTGAGTGGAAAACATGGTCGTTGTGGATGTTGTTTCAAAGCCTAACAACGAAATGGACGATGGTGATGATTCATTCAAAACACCATTAGGCATAATAGAGCTTATGCATATGCATAGTGTCTTCGAAAAGTATTCAGACCCCTCCCCTTTTTCAAAATGTTGCTACGATACAGCCTTATTCTAAAATGTATTAAATAAAAATGTTTGTGATCAATCTACACACAATACCCCATAATGACAAAGTGAAAACAGTTTTTTATAAATGTTTGCTAATTTATTACAAATAAAAAACAGGAATACCTTATTTACATAAGTATTCAGAGCCTTTGCTATGAGACTCGAAATTGAGCTCAGGTGCATCCTGTTTCCATTGATCATCCTTGAGATGTTTCTACAACTTGATTGGAGTCCACCTTTGTTAAATTCAATTGATTGGACATGATTTGGAAAGGCACACACCTGTCTATATAAGGTCCCACAGTTGACAGTGCATGTCAGAGCAGAAACCAAGCCATGATGTCGAAGGAATTGTCCTTAGAGCTCCGAGACAGGATTGTGTTGAGGCACAGATCTGGGGATGGGTACCAAAACATTTCTGCAGCATTGAAGGTCCCCAAGAACAAAGTGGCCTCCATCATTCTTAAATGGAAGTAGTTTGGAACCACCAAGACTCTTCCTAGAGCTGGCCGCCCGGCCAAACTGAGCATCGGGGAAAAAGTCCTTGGTCAGGGAGGTGACCAAGAACCCGATGGTCACTCTGACAGAGCTCCAGAGTTCCTCTGTGCAGATGGGAGAACCTTCCATAAGGACAACCATCTCTGCAGCACTCCAGCAATCAGGCCTTTATGGTAGAGTGGCCAGACGGAAGCCACTCCTCAGTAAAAGGCAATATGACAGCCCGCTTGGAGTTTGCCAAAAGACACCTAAAGGACTCTCAGACCATGAGAAACACGATTCTCTGGTCTGATTAAACCAATATAGAACTCTTTGGCCTGAATGCCATGTGTCACGTCTGGAGGAAACCTGGCACCATCCCTACGGTGAAGCATTGTGGTGGCAGCATCATGCTGTGGGGATGTTTTTTAGTGGCAGGGACTGTGAGACTAGTCAGGATCGAGGCAAAGATGAACGGAGCAAAGTACAGAGAGATCATTGATGAAAACTTGCTCCAGAGCGCTCAGGACCTCAGACTGGGGCGAAGGTTCACCTTCCAACAGGACAACGACCCTAAGTACACAGCCAAGACAACGCAGGAGTGGCTTCGGGACAAGTCTCTGAATGTCCTTGAGTGGCCCAGCCAGAGCCCCGACTTGAACCCAATCGAACATCTCTGGAGAGACCTAAAAATAGCTGTGCGGCGACGTTCCCCATCCAACCTGACAGAGCTTGAGAGGATCTGCAGAGAAGAATGGGAGAAACTCCCCACATACAGGTGTGCCAAGTTTGTAGCGTCATACCCAATAAGACTCGAGGCTGTAATCGCTGCCAATGGTGCTTCAACAAAGTACTGAGTAAAGGGTACTTATGTAAATATAATATTTCCGTTTTTTATTTTTTATAAATTTGCAAAAAAATCTAAACTTTTTTTGCTTTGTCATTATGGGTTATTGTGTGTAGATTGATGAGATTTTTTTTCTATTTTAAATCAATTTTAGAATAAGGCTGTAACATAAACAAAATGTGGAAAAATTCAAGGGGTCTGAATACTTTCCGAATGCACTGTATGAGCCCAAGCCCGAAAAAATGAACTAAATTAAAATTATTACTCATGGCAACAACAAAAACACAACAATTAAACAAATTCTTAAATCAGTTTTCTAGCATTTTTTATATTTTCATAATTAATAGGCTGACTCATTACCTTTAGCTACATAATATCTCACCACCGTGCATTTCCATCTCCTCCCCTCTCTCCTTCATTCCTTTCTCGAGCGCGCAGAGAGAGGGGCTGTCAACAGTCTAATGAAATATGTTTCCTTGTGAAAACATGTTGCTATCGATGTTTCCGAACATATAGTGAGGGAAAAAAAGTATTTGATCCCCTGCTGATTTTGTACGTTTGCCCACTGACAAAGACATGATCAGTCTATAATTTTAATGGTAGGTTTATTTGAACAGTGAGAGACAGAATAACAACAACAAAATCCAGAAAAACGCATGTCAAAAATGTTATAAATTAATTTGCATTTTAATGAGGGAAATAAGTATTTGACCCCTCTGCAAAACATGACTTAGTACTTGGTGGCAAAACCCTTGTTGGCAATCACAGAGGTCAGACGTTTCTTGTAGTTGGCCACCAGGTTTGCACACATCTCAGGAGGGATTTTGTCCCACTCCTCTTTGCAGATCTTCTCCAAGTCATTAAGGTTTCGAGGCTGACGTTTGGCAACTCGAACCTTCAGCTCCCTCCACAGATTTTCTATGGGATTAAGGTCTGGAGACTGGCTAGGCCACTCCAGGACCTTAATGTGCTTCTTCTTGAGCCACTCCTTTGTTGCCTTGGCCGTGTGTTTTGGGTCATTGTCATGCTGGAATACCCATCCACGACCCATTTTCAATGCCCTGGCTGAGGGAAGGAGGTTCTCACCCAAGATTTGACGGTACATGTCCCCGTCCATCGTCCCTTTGATGTGGTGAAGTTGTCCTGTCCCTTTAGCAGAAAAACACCCCCAAAGCATAATGTTTCCACCTCCATGTTTGACAGTGGGGATGGTGTTCTTGGGGTCATAGGCAGCATTCCTCCTCCTCCAAACACAGCGAGTTGAGTTGATGCCAAAGAGCTTTATTTTGGTCTCATCTGACCACAACACTTTCACCCAGTTCTCCTCTGAATCATTCAGATGTTCATTGGCAAACTTCAGACGGGCCTGTATATGTGCTTTCTTGAGCAGGGGGACCTTGCAGGCGCTGCAGGATTTCAGTCCTTCACGGCGTAGTGTGTTACCAATTGTTTTCTTGGTGACTATGGTCCCAGCTGCCTTGAGATCATTGACAAGATCCTCCCCGTGTAGTTCTGGGCTGATTCCTCACCGTTCTCATGATCATTGCAACTCCACGAGGTGAGATCTTGCATGGAGCCCCAGGCCGAGGGAGATTGACAGTTATTTTGTGTTTCTTCCATTTGCGAATAATCACACCAAATGTTGTCACCTTCTCACCAAGCTGCTTGGCGATGGTCTTGTAGCCCATTCCAGCCTTGTGTAGGTCTACAATCTTGTCCCTGACATCCTTGGAGAGCTCCTTGTTCTTGGCCATGGTGGAGAGTTTGGAATCTGATTGATTGATTGCTTCTGTGGACAGGTGTCTTTTATACAGGTAACAAGCTGAGATTAGGAGCACTCCCTTTAAGAGTGTGCTCCTAATCTCAGCTCGTTACCTGTATAAAAGACACCTGGGAGCCAGAAATCTTTCTGATTGAGAGGGGGTCAAATACTTATTTCCCTCATTAAAATGCAAATCAATTTATAACATTTTTGACATGCATTTTTCTGGATTTTGTTGTTGTTGTTCTGTCTCTCACTGTTCAAATAAACCTACCATTAAAATTATAGACTGATCATTTCTTTGTCAGTGGGCAAACGTACCAAATCAGCAGGGAATCAAATACTTTTTTCCCTCACTGTATTTCACTTGGTTTCCCAAATTAAGCACTGGGTAGCTGCAGGAACAGGGTTGGACAGCCCATGGCATTCAGAGTTTGGGCAGAATGTGGCTGGTGCATGGAGTGAAATAACCGGAGTAGCCTACCTGGCATGATTGAAAAACTAACAGACGGGAAAGCGGCCTCCATTCACTATTTGAGTGCATACGGATGACTTTTATTTTTTTGCCCCTGCCCCTGTTCCTGCCCATTTGATAATGGGCCATTCTAAATGGAAACTAATTTGACATATTAGTAAAGATAAGATTCAATTGAGAATAGTATGATGGGTGAAAATATTTTTTGTACAACTTTCTCAACTCATCAATAGCCTATAGTCACACCATGCTGCCCATATATGATTTGATTTCTAACACATTCTAAGGTTTGTATCATTCACAACTAAAGTTGTCAAATAACTCTAAATCTGGTGTGTAGGACCTGTTTCAAATGATCACTTTTACGCTCAACATAGCCACTTCATATGCGTACTCGCTCCAGAATGTGAAAAAATATCCTTTCTATTTTATTAAGCTAAGTTCTATTATATTCTTCTTACTATAATATCATATAATATAAAATAATGGCACGGGACTTATAAGCATGTATTGTCTGCTAAATGAACAAGCCTACAGCCTATGGCTGTATATAGATTGTATATAGATTTTCTATTGTGTTATTGACTGTACATTTTGTTTATCCCATATGTAACTCTGTGTTGTTGTTGTTTTTATCGCACTGCTTTGCTTTATCTTGGCCAGGTCTCAGTTGTAAATGAGAACTTGTTCTCAACTGGTTTACCTGGTTAAATAAAGGTGAAAATAAATGTTCTTCATATCATGATGTTTCTTTAGACCTGCCTAAAATAAATTATGAATTTATTGTGAAGGTGTATATTAAATTGATGTATTATACTTTTTTATGTAGATGTTCCAAAGGGGTGGATCAGCGGTTGTATGCTTGGAGGCCTGGAGATGCTAAACGTGTTTATGTTAATTAATGGTCATTTACCGTGAGACTGGCAGGCTTTTACAAGACAATAACTGGCTGACAAAATGTCATGACCGCCACAGCCCTAGCAGGCCCATGTACTAACGTGACTCAATAAAACTAGTATGGGTGGGTGGTCGAATCTCTCTCTCTCTCTGCTAATCACTTTCTCCATCTCTTCTTCGTTAACTCCGTCGTGTTATGCTATATGGTGTGCAGCCCAGCAGAAAACACATTGTTGCTTTAGATAATTGATGCACGTCTGTGTTTTGGTGGAGGTTCCTGTCTTTTGTGACTTCATTGTTACCAGTATGTGTGTGGTCTCTGGTTTCTGAATGGAGAGCTCTAAAACTGTCACCTTGGAGATGGAGAAAACTTGTGAGACTGGTTATTAATGTCCCGTACTCTTACTTCAGTTAGATGTATTAGTTGACATTACATAATGCATTTGATAGAAGGAGACCGCTGAGGGGAAGAAGAGAGAGGTTAGCAGGTTTTAGGGAGACTTGTATTCCTCTTCCCTCTAATAGAGAGTTACACAGACACACACACACACACACACACACACACACACACACACGCACACACACACACACATGCTCTGTGGGTTTGGGCAGGGTGGATGGGGCTGGACACCACTTATGTACCATTATCTAGTAGGACTATAATGCGGTCAGGGGGAATAGTCAATACGCTGGCTTATTTACTAAGGGGTTGACGAGCAATTTATACCAGACCAGTGTTTCCTCTGGAGTGAGAGAGAGAGAGCTAGAGAGGGAGGGAGGGAGGGAGAGCAAAAGAGAGAGAGAGTGAGTGAGGGAGAGAGCGAGCGAGATAGTCCTCAAACACGCTCTTGTCCCTGTCTCCTGTCTCACCACCACTCTCCCTCTCTTTTAGGAGATAGCTTTAGAAGCCAGACCCATGATTTGATTTAAGAGGCCTACTTAACTCATGGTGATTATACTCAAACAACAGAACACAGAGGCCTACTTAACTCATGGTGATTAAACCCAAACAACAGAACACAGAGGCCTACTTAACTCATGGTGATTAAACCCAAACAACAGAACACAGAGGCCTACTTAACTCATGGTGATTATACTCAAACAACAGGTCACAGAGGCCCAGAGGTGTAGTCCAGGGTATACGCTGGTATACGGCGTATACCTACTTATTTTTCAGTCAGCATTGCGTATACCCACTTCTAAATCCCCCCTGATGCGCATCATTCAGTAATATCTGTGAGTCAGATTGCCTATTTTCTTCCTCGGGGATAGTGAAGCCATGACCCACCCTCCTCTGCCTCTAATTGGCTGGTACTCGCTGCTTTCACTGATTAGATTGGTTAACTTTAGGCATGAGGACTGATGAGCCAATCAGAGGCAGAGTAGGGCGGGTCATGCCGAGGAAAATATCGCTAATACCTCAGGTGCCAGTGAAAAAAAAAAAAAAACTCAGGTGCCGGTGCCACTTGACTACGATAACGGCAGCAGACCAAACAACGGATGAAGAAAGGACACAAGCGGCGGTGTGCCACCCCAGTTGATGGAAGACATCATTCTGAGGTAAGTTTTAAGGTGGTTTCCAAATGAATCATTATTTTAAACTACTGGCAAATTGCCAGTGACTGCACATTTAGAGGAGAAGAGATGTTGCCGCCAATAGTTAGTGCGAGTCGGCTAACGTTATGAAGCTAGCTACGTAGATTGGGATAATGTGGGGAAACCGGGGCATTGTTGGTTTTCAGTAAGTGTTTAATCAACCCAGTTCATAAGAATTTCATACCAGACTGATGAAACTGATTATCTCAATGTTTATGAAGCTTGTTTATTATTGTAAAGGTCTAAATTATAACGTTAGCCAAGTTACTAAGCCCTAAATTATAACATTAGCCAAGTTACTTAGCCCTAACTAACCTATATGATCTAGTTTAATTGCATAGTAGCTAAGCTGGTAGTTGATTTTTAAGTAAGTTAAAACACAAGAATGGGGACAAATAGTTTAAGATTCAGCCTAAAACAATATTGAGGTCTAATCAGGCTGTCTTATTTTGTATAGGGACAGGTAACCATGAAAAGGAAGGGAGATATTGCAGACTTTTTTTGTAAAGAGGCACAAATCAGGCCCAGATCAGGCCCAGGCAGACCCCACCCCTAAAACCAGCAGCCCTGGCAGCTCTCAACCGGGAGCTAGCCAGGCAAGTCAGTGTGAGCATAGAGAAGGATCCAGTCTACCACCACCAGGTCAGAACACACAGGCAGTAAATTGCATCTCCAGTTTATTGAAAAGTGAAGCCTCACACTGTAACAAAAGGTGATTTTGACAGATTAAGCCTCATTTTGAATTTCTGTGTGATGTTATTTATTTTATTGCCCTTCTATTTATTTTGTCTGTATCCATGTTTGTTTTTTACAATGCTACTGTTATATAACATTTTGTGTTAAATTTGTTGTTTTTTTGTTAAATAAACTCTCCCAAGTATTTCACTCACTAATCTCCTGTATGCTTCAGCTTCACTTGCTGAAAATATTTCCACTTGGTTATGCAGATTGTTAATGTAAAGAGGGGGACCCATGTCTTGCTGATGACTATTGTGATCACAGTAGTGTGTGTGTGTGTGTGTGTGTGTGTGTGTGTGTAAGTGTGTGAGAGAGAGAGAGACAGGGAGATGCATAATTAGTTTTGTTGTTGTCTGTAGACATCAATAATGACTGGCCAGACCTGTGGAGTGCTAAACAAACAGAAGACTTCAAATCCAAGAACCCCTGGTTGGGATCCAAAAACAAAAAATTGGGTAAGTTTAGGTAGATTGCTAGTTTGGGTAACTTCTGAAACAGTGGGCACAGATAACTTTGTGTGTGTGTGTGTGTGTGTGTGTGTGTGTGTGTAAAGGACCATGCACACGTACAGCTGTGGATACAGGAGTAGTTACATTGTTTGTTTATGCTTCGCAGGATGTCTGGTCTGTAGCAGTGTGAACTCCATTGGGATCGACAAGGAGCAAGGACAAGGTGTATCGCTCTCAAGAGAATGGATGAACTTTGAAATTCAAGTGTCTGGCCAGGGAAGTAGAACAACAAGTTTGTCAATCTTGAGAAATAAGGTGAGGAAACATGCGTTGTCCAAGGCCCACACTCAGGCTGTGAAGGTGGCAGAGCAACAGAAAGAAGCTGCCATTGAGAATGCAGTGGAGACTATGACTGAGTCCTACATGAAGGAAACTGAAGCTGTGTTTCGAACAGCCTACCATCTGGCCAAAAAGAACCGACCCTTTTCTGACCATGAGAGCCTCATTGAGCTGCAGGAACTGAATGGTGTAAAAATGGGCTCAATACTTCATTCACGTTACAGTGCAACACAAATAATACAACATGTTGCTAGTGAGATGCAGAGCAAAATCATCAGTAGCATTATAGCATCATCCAGTAAGTTAGCTGTCCTAATTGACGAGGCATCTTCTTTAAGTCACAAAGCTGTCATGACAGTTTCTATTAAAGCATCAATTCAAGAAGAAAGCCCTGAGTTCATATTCCTGGAACTTGTTGAACTGGAAAATCAGAGAGCAGATGGCATATTACAGGCGTTACTCACCTGTTTAACTAATGCTGGCTTTACAGAAGAGTGGCTTCATGAAAACTGGGTAACATTTGTATCTGATGGAGCCAGTGTCATGCTAGGAAAGAAGTCAGGAGTAGCAACCAGACTGACTTTGAGATTCCCAAAGCTTTTTGTATGGCACTGCATGAACCATAGACTTGAACTTGCTGTGTCAGATGCAGTTGATGAGGTAAACTCTGTCAATCACTTTAAAACTTTTATCCAGAAGCTATACTCTCTGTATAGTGTGTCAAACAAAAATGAACGTGAACTTGTTAATGCAGCAGCTGAAGTAGGCTCACAACTTCTTCGCATTGGCAGAATCTTGGATGTACGCTGGGTGGCCAGTAGCTTTCGGACTGTTCGTGCTGTTTGGACATCCCTGGGAGCTCTTGTGCAGCACTTTAAAAATGCTTGCAGTGATGAGATGAGGTCCACCAAAGAGAGGCAGATGTACAGAGGTTTGTTAGACCGTGTTCAAAGTCCAGAATTCATTTGTGACCTTGGCCTCATGTACGACACTCTCCATGAACTAAGTCTCCTGTCACAGGAGCTTCAGTCTCGTTCTATAACGCTCCTCAGAGCAGAGCATCTGCTGAAACGCTCAATCAGAGTGATCCAGTCATTCAAAGAGAGTCCAGGTGAGAAATATAGTGAGGCTTTAGAAGCAAAACAGACTGGGGAGTATCGGTCTATAGCCCTGAAAACAAATGCAAAGCTGAAGTCTATCAATCCAGGCCAGTTCTTACAAAGCCTTGTGAACAATCTGGAGAAACGCTTGTCTTTTGAAGATGAGACCATCATGGACCTCAGCATCCTTGATCAGAGTAAGTGGCCATCAAAGCCCAGCATCCGCCATGGTGAAGAACAAGTTAAGCGACTGTGCAAGCGATTTAACTTGTGCACAGACCAAGCACTGAATGGGATGCGGGACCTACTGGAAGAGCCCAGTAGTGAGCCCAAGGACCTAAAACCACTTATGAACTGTATGAAAACATTCCCTGTCGGTACAGCAGAGTGTGAGAGGAATTTTAGCCTTATGAACAATATAAGCTCAGACAAGAGGGCTGTCCTTCTGATCTCAAACATATCAAACTTGATGATGATTAATATCAACGGCCCACCAACTTCCAAGTTTGATCCTAGAAAATATACAAGGACCTGGTTGAAGAGCCATCGTGCTGCCTCTTCGGTGCGTTCTAGACAGTGCAGTGTGAAAGCTCCTGCAGAAAGCAAATTTGTCTGGAATATACTGTAGTATGAGCAAAGGTCAGAAACCCAGTGCTGGGTTGAGAGAGTATATCACTGTTGATGTGTTGTTAATGCATATATTTTTGTTAATTGTTAACTAAATATTGTTGTAACATATTTTGTTGAATGATTTACCGGTAAATGAACATGTTCAAAACAAAGCATATAGCAATATGAACAAGGATGCATTGTCACCTTCAGATTTGAAGTATTTTATTTAAATAAATGTGCAAAAATAATCGAAACACCATTTCCTGTTTGCCTCATGATAAATACATTTTACATTCATCCAGGCTGCTCTTGTGACCAGTAGTAACTACAAACTGCTCCTAATCAAGTCATGATCATTTTATAATAGTGTGCAAGTAGAAATTACATATTTTTGGGTAAACTAAATCATAGTCTTACATGTCACTGTTTCTAAAACAGGGCTTTTTTCTGGACTACTTAAAAAAAAAAAAGGTGAATACTGAGAGTATACCCACTTCTCCAGGGACCACTACACCACTGCAGAGGCCTACTTAACTCATGGTGATTATACTCAAACAACAGAACACAGAGGCCTACTTAACTCATGGAGATTATACTCAAACAACAGAACACAGAGGCCTACTTAACTCATGGTGATTATACTCAAACAACAGAACACAGAGTCCTACTTAACTCATGGTGATTATACTCAAACAACAGAACACAGAGGCCTACTTAACTCATGGAGATTATACCCAAACAACAGGACACAGAGGCCTACTTAACTCATGGTGATTATACTCAAACAACAGAACACAGAGGCCTACTTAACTCATGGAGATTATACTCAAACAACAGAACACAGAGGCCTACTTAACTCATGGTAATTAAACCCAAACAACAGGTCACAGAGGCCTACTTAACTCATGGAGTTTATACTCAAACAACAGAACACAGAGGCCTACTTAACTCATGGAGATTATACTCAAACAACAGAACACAGAGGCCTACTTAACTCATGGAGATTATACTCAAACAACAGAACACAGAGGCCTACTTAACTCATGGAGATTATACTCAAACAACAGAACACAGAGGCCTACTTAACTCATGGAGATTATACTCAAACAACAGAACACAGAGGCCTACTTAACTCATGGAGATTATACTCAAACAACAGAACACAGAGGCCTACTTAACTCATGGTGATTATACTCAAACAACAGAACACAGAGGCCTACTTAACTCATGGAGATTATACTCAAACAACAGAACACAGAGGCCTACTTAACTCATGGAGATTATACTCAAACAACAGAACACAGAGGCCTACTTAACTCATGGTGATTAAACCCAAACAACAGAACACAGAGGCTTACTTAACTCATGAAGAGGCCAAGTCATTTGACTTTGATGACAGTGGGTGGACATTAGGAACTGTGTGGACCAGTGGAGGCTGGTGTGAGGAGCTATAGGAGGACAGGCTCCTATAGCTGAATGGAACGGAGTCAAACATGTGGTTTCCATATGTTTGATGTGTTTGATTCCGTTCCATGTATTTAATTCCGACTATTACAATGAGCCCGTCATCCTATAGCTCCCCCCACCAGCCTCCACTGGACTGAATTGTCTTAAGGAAATTGTCATTAATGGGGAAATGACTGGGTCATTGGCTAGTTAGTTGCACAGACACGCATGCACACACATAGGCATGCACATACACACACACACACACACACACACACACACACACACACACACACACACTCTTAGTACTGCAATCTTGGGTCAGTTGGTACAGTCATGTTGGAGCGATTGGTTCTTAGATTCTGATGAACTCTGTAGTCTAACCACCCACCAATTCACCCTCATTATCCTCATTATTAAACCTTCTCTCCTTCCCCTCTCTCTATCTCTATCTCTCTTTCCCCCTCTCTCTCTCCTTCCCCTTTCTCTATCTCTTTCCCCCTCTCTCTCTCCTTCCCCTCTCTCTATCTCTCTTTCCCCTATCTCTCTCCTTCCCCTCTCTCTATCTCTCCTTCCCCCTCTCTCTTCTTCCCCTCTCTCTATCTCTCTTTCCCCCCCTCTCTCTCCTTCCCCTTTCTCTATCTCTTTCCCCCTCTCTCTCTCCTTCCCCTCTCTCTATCTCTCTTTCCCCTATCTCTCTCCTTCCCCTCTCTCTATCTCTCCTTCCCCCTCTCTCTTCTTCCCCTCTCTCTATCTCTCTTTCCCCCCCTCTCTCTCCTTCCCCTCTCTCTATCTCTCTTTCCCTCTCTCTCCTTCCCCTCTCTCTATCTCTCTTTCCCTCTCTCTCCTTCCCCTCTCTCTATCTCTCTTTTCCCCCCTCTCTCTCCTTCCCCTCTCTCTATCTCTCTTTCCCTCTCTCTCCTTCCTCTCTCTATCTCTCTTTTCCCCCCTCTCTCTCCTTCCCCTCTCTCTATCTCTCTTTCCCTCTCTCTCCTTCCTCTCTCTCCATCTCTCTTTCCCCCCCTCTCTCTCCTTCCCTCTCTCTATCTCTCTTTCCCCCCCTCTCTCTCCTTCCCCTCTCTCTATCTCTCCTTCCCCCTCTCTCTTCTTCCCCTCTCTCTATCTCTCTTTCCCCCCCTCTCTCTCCTTCCCCTCTCTCTATCTCTCTTTCCCTCTCTCTCCTTCCCCTCTCTCTATCTCTCTTTCCCTCTCTCTCCTTCCCCTCTCTCTATCTCTCTTTTCCCCCCTCTCTCTCCTTCCCCTCTCTCTCTCCTTCCCCTCTCTCTATCTCTCTTTCCCTCTCTCTCCTTCCTCTCTCTATCTCTCTTTCCCCCCTCTCTCTCCTTCCCCTCTCTCTATCTCTCTTTCCCTCTCTCTCCTTCCTCTCTCTCCATCTCTCTTTTCCCCCCTCTCTCTCCTTCCCCTCTCTCTATCTCTCTTTCCCCCCCTCTCTCTCCTTCCCCTCTCTCTATCTCTCTTTTCCCCCCTCTCTCTCCTTCCCCTCTCTCTATCTCTCTTTCCCCCCCTCTCTCTCCTTCCCCTCTCTCCATCTCTCTTTCCCCCCCTCTCTCTCCTTCCCCTCTCTCTATCTCTCTTTCCCCCCCTTTCTCTCCTTCCTCTCTTCATGAAAGAACATAGGCCCGGCAGCTGACATACAGTACTGTGTAATTTTTTGAATGAGAAACTGACTCAGCGGTTAGAAAAGGGAACATTTCCACAGCTCTGTTAGGCTCATTAATCCCAACATAAAATGTGTGTTTGTTCTCTAGGATCCCGGCTTTCTCTCCTTTCTTTCATTGGCAGAATGGATTGTTTGTTCCAACCAACCTCTTTTTCTTTTTGTGATTTTTCAGAGAGATTTTGTTGTGGTATTCTGACCCAAAATATGTCCTAATTAGATTACAATGGGAAACATGTGGTGGGTGGAAATTGCAGGGGGGCTTCGTTAAAGAGTTTGGACTCTGTGGTTTTCATGTGAAATTGGCCTCGGGGGGGGGAGCGGGAAAAAAACATTTCCGGAGGGAACCAATATCATTATTTGTCATTTATTTGAGTTGGGGGCTGGAGGAAGAAGGGACCAGTCGGCGGAAAAATGATTTTCGGAGGGAGACAAAGCAGTTATATATTAGAGGGACGGGGACGGGGACAGGGACAGGGACAGGGACGAGGACGGGGACGAGGACGGGGACAGGGGGAGGAACAGGGACAGGGACAGGGACAGGGGGAGTGAAAACATACATTTATTTCACTAGTTTATTTGTCAGGGGCCGTGCACAACAATGATACTACACCAGATTTAGCCATATATCTCAGGGACCGTATATAACAAATATACTAGAAAGGGACATTTCCTAAAGAAAATGTGTGTTCTTGCTTTAGCCGTCTTAAAGTCTTACCAGATTTAACTACAGAGGTAATTTCCATCTTTCGTCTCATATCAGAACCCCATATCAGACTATATGAAGACTTCCCATCCATTAGAACAGATAAAGGCTATATGAAGACTTCCCATCCATTAGAACAGATAAAGGCTATATGAAGACTTCCCATCCACCACAACAGATAAAGGCTATATGAAGACTTCCCATCCATTAGAACAGATAAAGGCTATATGAAGACTTCCCATCCATTAGAACAGATAAAGGCTATATGAAGACTTCCCATCCATTAGAACAGATAAAGGCTATATGAAGACTTCCCATCCATTAGAACAGATAAAGGCTATATGAAGACTTCCCATCCATTAGAACAGATAAAGGCTATATGAAGACTTCCCATCCACCACAACAGATAAAGGCTATATGAAGACTTCCCATCCATTAGAACAGATAAAGGCTATATGAAGACTTCCCATCCATTAGAACAGATAAAGGCTATATGAAGACTTCCCATCCATTAGAACAGATAAAGGCTATATGAAGACTTCCCATCCAACACAACAGATAAAGGCTATATGAAGACTTCCCATCCATTAGAACAGATAAAGGCTATATGAAGACTTCCCATCCACCACAACAGATAAAGGCTATATGAAGACTTCCCATCCATTAGAACAGATAAAGGCTATATGAAGACTTCCCATCCATTAGAACAGATAAAGGCTATATGAAGACTTCCCATCCATTAGAACAGATAAAGGCTATATGAAGACTTCCCATCCACCACAACAGATAAAGGCTATATGAAGACTTCCCATCCATTAGAACAGATAAAGGCTATATGAAGACTTCCCATCCACCACAACAGATAAAGGCTATATGAAGACATCCCATCCATTAGAACAGATAAAGGCTATATGAAGACTTCCCATCCATTAGAACAGATAAAGGCTATATGAAGACTTCCCATCCATTAGAACAGATAAAGGCTACATGAAGACTTCCCATCCTAATCAGTGACACTGTGATTTAGGATCAAATTCTAAAGGTCAAGGGTCAACATCCATCCACCAGACAGACAGGACATGTATTATCCCTCCTGGTAGGAACCGTTAAAGAGAAGCAGAGAGGAGGAAAGATGACCAGTTCACTGATAAGAGAGGGTTGCCATGGACACACGTGTACGCATGGACAGACAGACACACAGACGCACACACACACAGACACACACAGACACACATACACACACACACACAGACACACACACACACACAGACACACACACACAGACGCAGACGCATACACACACACAGACGCACACACACACACAGACGCACACACACACACACACAGACACACAGACGCACACACACACAGACACACACACACACACACAGACACACACTGGGCCTTATCTGTCAGTAATCTGAGTGTGATGAGTTCAGGATGTTGTGTTGAGAGATTGATGACGACCTCTCAGCTGGTGTCAGAGGTGAGGGTGTGTTGATTTGTTTGGGATACACACAGTGACACAACCCTTCTCGAAGTCCAGAGGGTCGAGTGAAAATTAGAACACACATTACCCATAGGTTTAGTTTGTGTGTGTGTGTGTGCGTGTGTGCATGTGTGTGCGTGCGTGTGTGTGTGTGTACATACTATACAACGCCCCCTAATGTATTTTCTAGAGGCCTTACGTCATTGAGGCCCTTAGTGGAACGGTTAGTTAACCTCTAGAATCTCTCCATGTCAGTGTTACTCTCTATAGGCTCCCTCTAGAATCTCTCCCTGTCTGTGTTACTCTCTATAGGCTCCCTCTAGAATCTCTCCCTGTCAGTGTTACTCTCTATAGGCTCCCTCTAGAATCTCTCCCTGTCAGTGTTACTCTCTATAGGCTCCCTCTAGAATCTCTCCCTGTCAGTGTTACTCTCTATGGGCTCCCTCTAGAATCTCTCCCTGTCAGTGTTACTCTCTATAGCAGGGGTGTCAAACTCATTTTAGCTCAGGGGCCACATGGAGGAAAATCTATTCCCAAGTGGGCCGGACCGGAAAAATCATGGTATATATAACTTCAAAACAACAACTTCAGATTGTTTTCTTTGTTTTAATACGATCAACATACAACATAAAGCTGGAGCCTGAGGACAGTGTGTCCAAAATAGTACAAGCACAACATCACTATTAGTCATAAAACACGTCAAGTTTATTTGAAAATTCTAAAGAAAAAGAACACACAAACACACAATACCTCAGTGATTAACAGAACTGTTTCACAGATCACAGAACTATATCAGGGTGTCATTTCTCAGGCAGAAATGTAGATAAAAATAATGAAATCCTGTTCCCCAAACAAGTGCAAGAACCACAGAGTCAAGAATAGGTTAAATATACAAATAAAATAAAATCTATTAAAAACAATAGCACATCAACATAAAAACATATAAACATAAAGCTGGAGCCTGAGGACAGTGTCCAAAAGCACAACATCACTATTAATCATAAAACACCTCAAGTTATTTGAAAGTTCTGAGGACAAAGAACACACAAACACACAATGCCTCAGTGATTAACAGAACTGTTTCACAGATCACAGAACTATATCAGGGTGTCATTTCTCAGGCAGAAATGTAGATAAAAAATAATGAAATCCTGTTCCCCAAACAAGTGCAAGAACCACAGAGTCAAGAATAGGTTAAATATACAAATAAAATAAAAACAATTAAAAACAATAGCACATCAACATAAAAACATATAAACATAAATCTGAAAGCGTTGCTCAAACTCCCGTAACAGTCCCGTTATTTTATCTTTGAACCGCTTCATGTCTGCCACATGTTGGGTCGCGCACACATTTTTTCAGACAGGGGAAGTGAGCTGCATCACCACCGGCAAGTTGCGTCTCCCACAATGACAGCTTCAACTTGAAAGAACGTATGCTGTCATAATACTGCGTGACAACTTTGTTGCGCCCTTGCAGCTGTTTGTTCAAGTTATTCAGGTGCTCTGTAACATCCACCATAAATGCAAGGTCCTGCATCCATTCTGCGGAATGAAATTCTAACACTGGTTTGCCCTTTTCTTCCATGAACTGTTCAATTTCTTCTCGTAAATCAAAGAAACGCCTCAGCACAGCACCTCGGCTTAACCATCTTACCTCAGTGTGGTATGGCAGGCCATATATGTGGTCTTTCTCTCTGAGAAGGCTGTCAAACTGACGGTGATTCAGGCTTCTGGATCGGATGAAATTAACAGTTTGGATGACCACCTTCATGACGTTATCCATCTTTAATGACTTGCAACACAAAGCCTCCTGGTGCAAAATATAGTGAAAAGTCAAAAAATCACGTCCTCCATTTGCAGATTGCGATTTCTCTCTGAACTTTGTCACAACGCCTGCTTTTTTCCCAATCATTGAGGGCGCACCATCTGTAGCCAGGCTGACAGCGTGGGACCAGTCCACTCCGACCCTGTCCAGCGCGCCGATGAGTGCGGTAAAAATATCAGCTGCTGTCGTTGTATCTGTCATCGGCACCAACTCCACGAACTCCTCGGTGACGGTCAATGTGTCATCAACTCCGCGGATGAAAATGGCCAGTTGTGCAACATCTGTAATGTCCGTGCTTTCATCAATTGCAACCGAAAACGCAATAAATGACTTTACTTTTGCTTCAACTGGCTGTCCAAATCCACTGAAAGATCGGAAATCCTGTCTGCAACTGTGTTTCTTGTCAGGCTGATATTTGCAAAAAGCCTGCCGCTTTTCAGGGCACACAATCTCCGCTGCCTTCATCATGCATGTTTTTACAAATTCACCCTCACTAAATGGTTTTGAAGCCACTGCGATTTCATTAGCAATGAGGTAGCTAGCTTTCACTGCCGCGTCACTGATGTCTCGGCTGTGAGTAAACACAGACTGCTGTTTCTTCAGACCCGCCAACAGTTCATTCACCTTCTCTCATCTCCGCTGTCCTTGAAAGTTGTCATATTTGTCGGCATGAAGACTCACATAGTGGCGACCGAAGGTTATATTCTTTCAGCACTGCAACATGCTCTGAACACACCAAACATACAGCTTTCCCATTCAATTCCGTGAATAAATAGGATGACCATTTTTCTTGGAACACTCTGCACTCTGCGTCCACTTTTCTCTTTTTTGACAGAGACATATTGGGGCAATGAGGGTGCCAAAGCACATAATGTTAAAAGTAGAAGCCGTAATAAATATCGCGGGCAAAACAAAGTAGCTCATTGGCTGCACGTGCTTGACCTACTTGCTCTGCCCCGGTATAAACAGTTTGCTTTCTTAACACAATTGCTATTGCGCCATCCAGTGGACGCAATTGGAACAGCAGTTTATTTTATTGAAAAATTGCCGCGCATTTTTATACTTTACAAAAGTATTATTATTATTATTATTATTATTATTTAATTTTTTCAAAATCATCTCGCGGGCCGGATTAAACCCGTTTGCGGGCCTGATCCGGCCCGCGGGCCGGACGTTTGACACCCCTGCTCTATAGGCTCCCTCTAGAATCTCTCCCTGTCTTTGTTACTCTCTATAGGCTCCCTCTAGAATCTCTCCCTGTCAGTGTTACTCTCTATGGGCTCCCTCTAGAATCTCTACCTGTCAGTGTTACTCTCTATAGGCTCCCTCTAGAATCTCTCCCTGTCTGTGTTACTCTCTATAGGCTCCCTCTAGAATCTCTCCCTGTCAGTGTTACTCTCTATGGGCTCCCTCTAGAATCTCTCCCTGTCAGTGTTACTCTCTATAGGCTCCCTCTAGAATCTCTCCCTGTCTAGAATCTCTCCCTCTAGAATCTCTTCCAGTGTAGAATACCACCAGCAAATAGCATGTTCTCGTCTCATTGTGGTTTGAGAATAAAGGTAGCGGCAAAGTGAAGGAAACAATAATGATGTTCCTTTATGTGTGTGTGTGTGTGTGTGTGTGTGTGTGTGTGTGTGTGTGTGTGTGTGTGTGTGTGTGTGTGTAGAAAGTACAAAACGCCACACCAAACATCCAAGACAAACTTTAGGCCTTTATCTCTCTAATTACATGGAGGAATTGAGCAGGATGTGTTTGTCCTGGAGGAGACAGACTGTCCCTTTTTAACCAGCCTCTATATCACTGCACCCTCTGATCCACTGGTTTATCATTCTGTCTCCTTTATTCATGCTCTATTTCTTCTTCTCTCTGCTGAGCATAGCAACGATTCCAATTTCATGTTCCTCTAATGTCTCTTCCTCCCTCTCTCTCTCTTCCTCCCTCTCTCCCTCTTCCTCCCTCTCTCTCTCTTCCTCCCTCTCTCTCTCTTCCTCTCTCTTCCTCTCTCTCTCGCTCTCTTCCTCCCTCTCTCTCTCTTACTCCCTCTCTCTCTTCCTCCCTCTCTCTCTCTTCCTCCCTCTCTCTTCCTCTCTCTCTCTCTTACTCCCTCTCTCTCTTCCTCCCTCTCTCTCTTCCTCCCTCTCTCTCTTCCTCCCTCTCTCTCTCTTCCTCCCTCTCGCTCTTCCTCTTCCTCTCTCTCTTCCTCCCTCTCTCTCTCATCCTCTCTCTCTCTTCCTCTCTCTCTCTCACTTCCTCCCTCTCTCACTCAAATAAATACTATTTTCAGAGGACTGTGAAATCACACCTTTCCTCCTCACCTCTTCCTCTCCTCCGCTCTTCTCTTCTCTCCTTCAGAGTTCATTGCCCTGATGATCCTGCTTTCCCCCTCTGTCATTGTCTGTCCTCTGAGAGTCTTCAGTAGAACACGGTGCTTGACATCGCTCTCAGGATACATCAGTCAAGAATAATAAAAATGTGTAATGGATCAATGTTTCTGGTTTCCCTCATGGATCTGGGCGAGCTGAAGCCTGGGCCTCTCGGTGTGTGTGCCTGTTTGTGTGTGTGTGTGTGTGTGTGTCTCCGGCCAAGTCCTCTCTGTTTGCTTGGTCTGCGTCTAGGGGCAAAACAAGGCAGAGAAAATAGACGTGCCTTGCCAAGAGAGCCACAGACATACAGCTCTACCCGCTCGTCTCCACTTTGAAAAAGCCCTGTGTGTGTGTGTGTGTGTGTGTGTGTTCAGTGGTCAGAAATAGACCTGTTTGTTTTCCCATCACGTTAGCAGAGACCAGAATACGCTCTTGTCTCTCCCTGTCAAAAGTGTGTGTGTGTGTGTGTGTGTGTACACCCTGCCCTCCTGTCCGTCCAGCCGTCACGGCTGGGCTGTGATGCCCACAAAAACGGGCGTTTAAAAAACGGAAAAAAACCGTTTAAAACGGACAGAAAAGAGCATGTAGACATTTACACAGGATGAAATTAGAGGGAGATGTTTAGTTTTTCAACCGAGCGGAGGATGCGGACGACATGTGTCCCATCTTTAGCTATCATAAATCCATTCAGCCATTCTGAAAACCCAGAGCCATTTTAAACTCTGTCTGTTTCTGTTTGAGATGTCAGTGACCCAGTTAGATGGAGGGATGGGATAAAGAGAGAGAGTCAGGTCCAGGGCTATAGGGAGGCTTCTAGTAGAAAGAGAGAGAGAGTCAGGTCCAGAGCTATAGGAAGGCTTCTAGTAGAAAGAGAGAGAGAGTCAGGTCCAGAGCTATAGGAAGGCTTCTAGTAGAAAAAGAGAGTCAGGTCCAGGGCTATAGGGAGGCTTCTAGTAGAAAGAGAGAGAGAGTCAGGTCCCGGGCTATAGGAAGGCGAAAGCTGTATCATCAGAGTTGACTCTCCTCTTTCTCAATTTGTCTCTTTCTCCATTTCCATCTCTCTCTTCCTGAGTCATTATGTGGCTATAGGAAGCAGTCTGTTGTCCCATTATATAGAGAATGAGATGTTGAAACAGTAAAGTTAGTCTCATCATATAGAGGACCTCTGGCAGTCTCTATGGGGGTGCCACGGGGTTCAATTCTCGGGCCGACTCTATTCTCTGTGTATATCAATGATGTCGCTCTTGCTGCTGGTGATTCTCAGATCCACCTCTACGCAGACGACACCATTTTGTATACATCTGGCCCTTCACTGGACACTGTGTTAACAAACCTCCAAACGAGCTTCAATGCCATACAACATTCCTTCCGTGGCCTCCAACTGCTCTTAAACGCTAGTAAAACTAAATGCATGCTCTTCAATCGAACGCTGCTTGCATCCGCCCGCCCGACTAGAATCACTACTCTTGGCGGGTCTGACTTAGAATATGTGGACAACTACAAATACCTAGGTGTCTGGTTAGACTGTAAACTCTCCTTCCAGATTCACATTAAGCATCTCCAATCCAAAGTTAAATCTAGAATCGGCTTCCTATTTTGCAACAAAGCCTCCTTCACTCATGCTGCTAAACATGCCCTCGTAAAACTGACTATCCTACCGATCCTTGACTTCGGCGATGTCATTTACAAAATAGCTTCCAAAACTCTACTCAGCAAATTGGATGTAGTCTATCACAGTGCCATCCGTTTTGTCACCAAAGCCCCATATACTACCCACCATTGTGACCTGTACGCTCTCGTTGGCTTGCCCTCACTACATATTCGTCGCCAAACCCACTGGCTCCAGGTCATCTATAAATCACTTCTAGGCAAATCCCCGCCTTATCTTAGATCATTGGTCACCATAGCAACACCCACCCGTAGTATGCATTCCAGCAGGTATATCTCACTGGTCATCCCCAAAGCCAACACCTCCTTTGGCCGCCATTCCTTCCAGTTCTCTGCTGCAAATGACTGGAACGAACTGCAAAAATCTCTGAAGCTGGAGACTCTTATCTCCCTCACTAACTTTAAGCATCAGTTGTCAGAGCAGCTTACCGATCACTGCACCTGAACACAGCCCATCTGTAATTAGCCCACCCAACTACCTCATCCCCATATTGTTATTTACATTGTTATTTATTTTGCTCATTTGCACCCCAGTATCTCTATTTGCACATCATCTTCTGCACATCTATCACTCCAGTGTTAATACTAAATTGTAAATATTTTGCACTATGGCCTATTTATTGCCTTACCTCCATAACTTACTACATTTGCGCACACTGTATATAGATTTTCTATTGTGTTATTGACTGTACGTTTTGTTTTTGTTTATTCCATATGTAACTCTGTGTTGTTGTTTTTATCGCACTGCTTTGCTTTATCTTTGCCAGGTCGCAGTTGTAAATGAGAACTTGTTCTCAACTGGCTTACCTGGTTAAGTAAAGGTGAAAAAAAAGAGATGTTGAAACAGTAAAGTTAGTCTCATCATATAGAGAAAGAGATGTTGAAACAGTAAAGTTAGTCTCATCATATAGAGAGATGTTGAAACAGTAAAGTTAGTCTCATCATATAGAGAGATGTTGAAACAGTAAAGTTAGTCTCATCATATAGAGAGATGTTGAAACAGTAAAGTTAGTCTCATCATATAGAGAGATGTTGAAACAGTAAAGCTAGTCTCATCATATAGAGAAAGAGATGTTGAAACAGTAAAGTTAGTCTCATCATATAGAGAAAGAGATGTTGAAACAGTAAAGCTAGTCTCATCATATAGAGAAAGAGGTGTTGAAACAGTAAAGCTAGTGTCAGATGAACCGATGTGGATGTGGTGGAGGAGTCAGGCGCAGGACACAGGCTTCGTCCAACAGACTTTACTAGTCAAAAGTGCAAAAATACAATACACGGCCTCGAAACAAACAGAGGCGAGTGAATACGTAAACCATGCGTAAACACTAAACAAACAAACAGAGCGTCAACACGCAGCTCCGAAATACAGGCAGACAACAACACACAATCTAACCAATACAAAACAGGGAACTTATAGGACACGTAATCAGAACACAAACAGACACAGGTGTACAAGACAGACCAAAGCAATCACACCACGAAACATTCAACGGTGGCAGCTAGTACTCCGGGGACGGCGAACGCCGAAGCCTGCCCGAACCAGGAGGAGGAGCAGTCTCGGCCGAAACCGTGACAGTACCCCCCTGAGCCGCGCGCCGACCCCGGCCTCGGGGACGGCCAGGAGGACGCGGACCCGGGCGCGTGGGATGCCCACGGTGGAACTCAGTCAGGAGGGATGGATCTAGGATGTCCCTCCTAGGCACCCAGCACCGTTCCTCCGGACCGTACCCCTCCCACTCCACGAGATACTGGAGACCACTCATCCGGCGCCTCGAGTCCAAGATGGTCCGGACCCTGTACGCCGGGGCCCCCTCGATGTCCAAAGGGGGCGGAGGGGTCTCTCCTATCTCATCTTCTTGGAGTGGGCCAGCTACCACCGGCCTGAGAAGAGACACATGGAACGAGGGGTTAATATTCTTGTACTCAATAGGCAGTTGTAACCTGTAACACACCTCGTTCAATCTTCTCAGGACTTTAAAGGGCCCCACAAACCGCCGACCCAGCTTCCGGCAGGGCAGGCGGAGGGGCAGGTTTCGAGTCGAGAGCCAGACTCGATCTCCCGGTGCGTACACCGGTCCCTCACTGCGGTGGCGATCGGCGCTCGCCTTTTGTTGACGGATGGCCCGCTGCAGATGGACATGGGCAGCGTCCCCACGTCTCCTCCGAGCGCCGAATCCACTCGTCCCACCGCAGGGGCCTCGATCTGGCTCTCGTGCCACGGTGCCATGACCGGCTGATACCCTAAAACACACTGGAAAGGTGTTAAATTGGTGGAGGAGTGGCGGAGAGAGTTCTGGGCCATCTCTGCCCAGGGGATATACCTAGACCACTCCTCCGGCCGGTCCCGGCAATAGGACCTCAGAAACCTACCCACATCCTGGTTGACTCGTTCAACCTGCCCATTGCTCTCTGGGTGGTACCCCGAGGTAAGGCTCACCGAGACCCCAAGCGTTCCATGAACGCCCCCCAGACTCTGGAGGTGAACTGGGGACCTCGGTCAGACACAATATCCTCGGGGACCCCATAGTGCCGGAACACGTGGGTAAATAGGGCCTCGGCGGTCTGTAGGGCAGTAGGGAGACCCGGCATTGGGAGGAGACGACAGGCCTTGGAGAACCGATCCACAACGACCAAAATGGTGGTATTCCCCTGGGAAGGGGGTAGGTCGGTTACAAAATCCACCGAGAGGTGGGACCATGGTCGTTGTGGAACGGGCAGGGGATGTAACTTACCCCTGGGCAAATGTCTAGGCGCCTTACACTGGGCGCACACCGAGCAGGAGGAGACATAAACCCTCACATCCTTAGCTAACGTTGGCCACCAGTATTTCACGCTAAGGCAGTGCACTGTCCGGCCAATACCTGGATGTCCAGAGGAGGGTGAAGTATGAGCCCAATAAATAAGACGATCACGAACCTCGAGCGGAACGTACGTCCGCCCCACAGGACACTCGGGGGGAGTAGGGTCGGTACGCAGTGCCCGCTCGATTTCCGCATCGACCTCCCATACCACCGGAGCCACCAGACAAGACTCCGGCAGTATGGAAGTAGGCTCAATGGCCCTCTCCTCTGTGTCATACCGCCGGGACAGGGCGTCTGCCTTACCGTTCTGGGACCCTGGGATGTATGTGATCTTGAAAACAAACCGGGTCAGGAACATGTTCCACCTAGCCTGACGAGGGTTCAATCTCCTAGCTGCCCTGATGTACTCCAGGTTACGGTGATCAGTCAGAATGAGGAAAGGGTGTTGAGCCCCCTCAAGCCAATGCCTCCACACCTTTAGGGCCTGGACTACAGCTAACAGCTCCCTGTCCCCAACGTCATAATTGTGCTCCGCCGAGCTGAGCTTCTTGGAGTAGAACGCACAGGGGCGGAGGTGGCGTGCCGGACCGTTGTGACAGGACTGCCCCAATACCGGTCTCGGACGCGTCTACCTCTACTTGGAATGATAAAGAGGGATCCGGATGCGCCAGCACCGGGGCCGAGGTGAACAGGTTCTTCAGTTTGACAAATGCCCTGTCCGCCTCAGCTGACCACTGCAAACGAACCGGACCCCCCTTTAGCAGGGACGTAATGGGAGCTGCAACCTGTCCAAAGCCCCGGATAAACCTCCGGTAGTAATTAGCAAAACCCAAGAACTGCTGCACCTCTTTTACAGTGGTTGGAGTTTGCCAATTACGCACGGCCGACACACGGTCTACCTCTATCTCCACACCAGACGCGGACAACCGATAACCCAAAAAGGAGACGGACTCCTGGAAGAACAGGCATTTCTCTGCCTTGACATACAAGTCATGCTCCAACAGTCTTCTCAACACTCGGCGCACCAGGGCTACATGCTCGGCTCGTGTAGAAGAGTACACTAGGATGTCGTCGATGTACACTACCACACCCTGCCCATGCATGTCCCGGAAAATCTCGTCAACAAAGGATTGGAAGACTGAAGGAGCATTCATTAACCCGTATGGCATGACGAGATACTCGTAATGACCCGAGGTGGTGCTAAATGCCGTTTTCCATTCATCCCCCTCCCTAATGCGCACCAGATTGTACGCGCTCCTGAGATCCAACTTTGTGAAGAACTGCGCTCCGCGTAATGATTCTGTCATAGTCGCAATCAGTGGAAGAGGGTAACTGTACTTAACCGTGATCTGATTGAGACTACGGTAATCAATACACGATTCACAAAGAAGAAACTCGAGGAAACCGGGGAAGTGGAGGACCGTATGTATCCCTGTGCCAAGGACTCGGCTATGTAAGTCTCCATAGCCGCAGTCTCCTCTTGAGACAGGGGATACACACGGCTCCGCGGAAGTGCCGCTCCTGTTTGGAGATTTATCGCACAGTCCCCCTGTCTATGAGGTGGTAGCCGTGTTGCCCTCGTTTTGCTGAACACAAGTGCTAAGTCCTCATACTCAGGGGGAATGCGCATTGCGGGCACTTGGTTCGGACTCTCTACCGAGGTCGCCCCTAAGGAAACACCTAGAGATTTCCCTACACACTGGGCAGACCACTCCATAAGAGCCCTCTGTTGCCACGCAATGGTAGGATCATGGGCGCTTAACCAGGGAAGCCCCAGCACCACGGGGTACGCAGGAGAGTCAATCAGATAAAACTGAATGATCTCCTCATGACCCCCCTGCGTCGTCATCTTAAGTGGTGCTGTGACTTCTCTGATCAGCCCCGACCCCAACGGCCGGCTGTCTAGGGCGTGGACAGGAAAGGGGGCTTCTACCGGCCGAAGGGGAATTCCTAACCTATAACAAAATGCCCGATCAATAAAATTCCCAGCTGCGCCTGAATCTACTAGCGCCTTATGCTGGGAATGAGGTGCCACCTGTGGAAATATCACAGGAATACTCATGTGACCAACAGAGAGCTCTGGGTAAGTGGGGCGCCTACTCACCTGAAATGACTCCCCAGTGCGTGACCTGTTGTCCCCTCTCCCAGGAGACCCTCCCCAGCACCTGGCCGTGGTGTGTCCTCCACGGCCACAGTTGGTGCAGGGGATGGCCCCCCTCGGGTTCTCTCTCCTCCTCTCTCTAGCGCCAGCACCCCCGAGCTCCATGGGAATCGGCTCGGAGGTGCTGGAGGGTGGAATGGACGACCCCCACTCGGGACGTCCCGCGGGTAGCCAGCAGGGTGTCGAGACGGATGGAGATGTCCACCAACTGGTCGAAGGATAGGTTGGTGTCCCTGCAGGCCAGCTCACGACGAACGTCCTCTCGTAGGCTACACCAGTAATGGTCGATGAGGGCCCTCTCATTCCACCCCCGCATCCGCCGCTAGAGTCCGGAACTCCAGGGCGAACTCCTGTGCGCTCCTCTTCCCCTGTCGGAGGTGGAACAGACGCTCCCCCGCCGCCTTTCCCTCAGGTGGGTGATCGAAGACAGCCCTGAAGCGGCGGGAGAACTCCCGCGTAGGTGATGGTAGCGGCGTCTATTCCCCCTCCATTCGGCGTTGGCCCACTCCAACGCCTTGCCGGATAGACAGGAGATGAGGGCGGAGACGCTCTCGTATCCCGAGGGCGCTGGGTGTAGGGTAGCCAGGTAAAGTTCCACCTGCAGGAGGAACCCCTGACACCCGGCTGCAGAACCGTCATATGCCCTCGGGAGCGAGAGCCGAATGCCCCTGGGTTCCGGTGCTGAGAGAGGAGGACTGGCCGTTGGTGATGGGATGATGTAAGAAGACGTGGGCACCTCCCCAGTAACCAACCGGCGCAGAGTGTTGGACACCTCGTCCATGGCGGACCCAAGTTGCCGGATCATGGTGTCCTGATAGCTGATCCGTTCCTCCAGCGACTTGGGTGTCGCAGCTGCTCCTGCTGACTCCATGGTTGGTGTGTTGTTCTGTCAGATGAACCGATGTGGATGTGGTGGAGGAGTCAGGCGCAGGACACAGAGGCTTCGTCCAACAGACTTTACTAGTCAAAAGTGCAAAAATACAATACACGGCCTCGAAACAAACAGAGGCGAGTGAATACGTAAACCATGCGTAAACACTAAACAAACAAACAGAGCGTCAACACGCAGCTCCGAAATACAGGCAGACAACAACACACAATCTAACCAATACAAAATAGGGAACTTATAGGACACGTAATCAGAACACAAACAGACACAGGTGTACAAGACAGACCAAAGCAATCACACCACGAAACATTCAACGGTGGCAGCTAGTACTCCGGGGACGGCGAACGCCGAAGCCTGCCCGAACTAGGAGGAGGAGCAGTCTCGGCCGAAACCGTGACAGCTAGTCTCATCATATAGAGAGATGTTGAAACAGTAAAGTTAGTCTCATCATATAGAGAAAGAGATGTTGAAACAGTAAAGTTAGTCTCATCATATAGAGAGATGTTGAAACAGTAAAGTTAGTCTCATCATATAGAGAGATGTTGAAACAGTAAAGTTAGTCTCATCATATAGACAAAGAGGTGTTGAAACAGTAAAGTTAGTCTCATCATATAGAGAAAGAGATGTTGAAACAGTAAATATAGTCTCATCATATAGAGAAAGAGATGTTGAAACAGTAAATATAGTCTCATCATATAGAGAAAGAGATGTTGAAACAGTAAAGTTAGTCTCATCATATAGACAAAGAGGTGTTGAAACAGTAAAGTTAGTCTCATCATATAGAGAAAGAGATGTTGAAACAGTAAATATAGTCTCATCATATAGAGAAAGAGATGTTGAAACAGTAAAGTTAGAATCTCATTGTGCCCAGCTTCTGTGGTCGGTACATAGTGCAACCTGGTCTGCATTGGCTCTTCTGTTTCTCTATTATTTTCTGTCTATCTCTCTCTCTCTCTCTACCTCCCTCTCTCTCCCTCCATCCCCCCCATCCCTCTCTCTATGTGTTAATAGGACTGCTGTGAAGCCAGGGGTTGGGCTCAGTGTTGGCCTTGCTCTGCAGGTTCTGAGGGAAAGGAGGGAAGGTTCGTAATGCGATTAAGTAATGGACTGTGACCGCACTGCAAGCGGTGCATGGAAAAACCTCCACTAATTGGGCCTATTTTAAGAAAAGGGGGTCTCTCTCTCTCTCTCTCTCTCTCCCTCTCTAATTCTCTGATAACGGCCTGCTCTGTGACTTTTTCCATTGAGCTCAGTAGGTTCTGTACTGACCATGTTGAAAAAGGAATAGTGGAATAGTTATTATCCAGGAAGCTTGTTTTAAATGGAGGATATCAAGTCCCCGTCACGGATAAGAAGCCTCATCTGGAAAAACACTACTGTAGCTTCCCCGGCCCTCTCTGCTCAGATCGGAGAATCAGAGGTGACTGGTTCCTCCATTTACTGTTAAGAGAAATCTGTTAGTGTGTAATGGAAGGCACAACATATATCCGTGTGGATGTGGTGAGAGCATATGTTGGATAAATGAGAGATTTTTCGATCTTTAGAATGACCTTTTTGGCTCAACTTACTCTCGCTCTCGCTCTCGCTCTCTCTCTCGCTCTCTCTCTCTCTCTCTCTCTCTCTCTCTCTCTCTCTCTCTCTCCCATCTATCTCTCTTTCTATCAATTCAATTTAAAGTGCCATTATTGACATGGGAAACATATGATTACATTGCCAAAGCAAGTGAAATAAACAATAAACAAAATTGAGAAGAAACAACAAACTATTAGAAATGAACAGTAAACAACACAAAGGTTTCAAAAAGATGAAGACATTTCAAGTGTTATATTATCAGATATGTACAGTGTTTTAAAAATGTGCAAATAGTTGTAGTACAAATAGTGCGGGAAGATAAATCAACAGATCAATATTGGTGGTATTTACAATGTTGGTCACAAATCTTGCTACTGTGAATTCACATCTCTCTCTCTCTCTCTCTCTCTCTCTCTCCTCTCTCTCTCTCTCTCTCTCTCTCTCTCTCTCTCTCTCTCTCTCTCTCTCTCTCTCTCTCTCTCTCTCTCTCTCTCTCTCTTCCCCCTCTCTCTCTCTCTCTCTCTCTCTCTCTCTCTGTCTCTGTCTCTGTCTCTGTCTCTCTCTCTCTCTCTCTCTCTCTCTCTCTCTCTCTCTCTCTCTCTCAATTCAATTTCAATTTCAATTGAAGGGCTTTATTGGCATGGGAAACATATGTTAACATTGCCAAAGCAAGTGAAGTAGATAGTAAACAAAAGTGAAATAAACAATAAATATTAACAGTAAACATTACACTCAGAAGTTCCAAAAAAATTAAGACATTTCAAATGTCATATTATGTATATATACAGTGTTGTAACAATGTGCAAATAGTTAAAGTACAAATGGGAAAATAAATAAACATAAATATGGGTTGTATTTACAATGGTGTTTGTTCTTCACTGGTTGCCCTTTTCTTGTGGCAACAGGTCACAAATCTTGCTGCTGTGATGGCACACTGTGGTTTTTCACCCAGTAGATAAGGGAGTTTATCAGAATTGGGTTTGTTTTCAAATTCTTTGTGGATCTCTGTAATCTGAGGGAAATATGTGTCTCTAAT
The DNA here is from genome assembly GCF_020615455.1 of Coregonus clupeaformis. Taxonomy (NCBI): domain Eukaryota; kingdom Metazoa; phylum Chordata; class Actinopteri; order Salmoniformes; family Salmonidae; genus Coregonus; species Coregonus clupeaformis. The sequence continues at coordinate 66,697,305 of NC_059199.1, read as the reverse complement.
ATGGTCATACATTTGGCAGGAGGTTAGGAAGTGCAGCTCAGTTTCCACCTCATTTTGTGGGCAGTGTGCACATAGCCTGTCTTCTCTTGAGAGCCAGGTCTGCCTACGGTGGCCTTTCTCAATAGCAAGGCTATGCTCATTGAGTCTGTACATAGTCAAAGCTTTCCTTAAGTTTGGGTCAGTCACAGTGGTCAGGTATTCTGCCACTGTGTACTCTCTGTTTAGAGCCAAATAGCATTCTAGTTTGCTCTATTTTTTTGTTAATTCTTTCCAATGTGTTAAGTAATTCTCTTTTTGTTTTCTCATGATTTGGTTGGGTCTAATTGTGTTGTTGTTGCTGTCCTGGGGCTCTGTGGGGTCTGTTTGTGTTTGTGAACAGAGCCCCAGGACCAGCTTACTTAGGGGACTCTTCTCCAAATTCATCTCTTTGTAGGTGATGGCATTGTTATGGAAGGTTTGGGAATCACTTCCTTTTAAGTGGTTATAGAATTTAACGGCTCTTTCCTGGATTTTGATTATTAGCGGGTATCGGCCTAATTCTGCTCTGCATGCATTATTTGGTGTTTTTCGTTGTACACTGAGGATATTTTTGCAGAATTCTGCATGCAGAGTCTCAATTTGGTGTTTGTCCCATTTTGTGAAATTCTTGGTTGGTGAGTGGACCCCAGACCTCACAACCATAAAGGGCAATGGGTTCTATAACTGATTCAAGTATTTTTTGCCAGATCCAAATTGGTATGTCAAATTTTGTTCCTTTTGATGGCATAGAAGGCCCTTCTTGCCTTGTCTCTCAGATCGTTCACAACTTTGTGGAAGTCACCTGTGGTGCTGATGTTTAGGCCGAGGTATGTATAGTTTTTTGTGTGCTCTAGGGCAACGGTGTCTTGATGGAATTTGTATTTGTGGTCCTGGCAACTGGACCTTTTTTGGAACACCATTATTTTTGTCTTACTGAGATTTACTGTTAGGGCCCAGGTCTGACAGAATCTGTGCAGAAGATCTAGGTGCTGCTGTAGGCCCTCCTTGGTTGGGGACAGAAGCATCAAATCATCAACAAACAGTAGACATTTGACTTCAGATTCTAGTAGGGTGAGGCCGGGTGCTGCAGACTGTTCTAGTGCCCTCGCCAATTCGTTGATATATATGTTGAAGAGGGTGGGGCTCTGTCTCTCAGTCTCAGTAATGGTCCTCAAAGACCCCCACCACAGACAAACATGTGTACTTCCTCCTCTTTCCCCTTTGTGTTTCTTCTCCCAACAGGGTCATTACAGTGAGTTGTGCCCCGGCTCTATTGTCTAAGGACAGAGAGTAGAGTTGAGGTCTGGACCCAGACCCAGGCTGAAGCTCAATCTCTCTACCTGGTGATAGGTATTCTTCTTGCCCATTATTTCACCTCAGTGTGGAAAGACAATAAACTCCCAGTAGAAGGTAGAAGCAGTAACATTATGTTCACTGGTCCTTAATGGATTCCAGACCAAACCCAAGGACGGAACCCTTGTCCAGGTTGAGAGTTGAGACACACACACACACACCCATACGTACACCACACACACACCAGCCCCCAACCCTGTTCCCTCTGGTGGATCCGCACTCCTGATTTAAGACTGATAGGAAACGGCCCTCTATCCTCTCCCTCTGCCTCTCTGCTGTCCAACAGCCATCTTAAATCTCTCAGTTCATTTAGCACTTAACCAGGCATGGACAGAGTAGAAAGGGGAGGAGGGGTGGGGGACATGATATGTTCACCCCTCTCTGCTTTTCTCTCTCTCTCTCTCTCTCTCTCTCTCTCTCTCTCTCTCTCTCTCTCTCTCTCTCTCTCTCTCTCTCTCTCTCTCTCTCTCTCTCTCTCTCTCTCTCTCTCTCCGTCTCTGTCTCTCTCTCTCTCTCTTTCCATCCCTCTCTCTCTCTCTCTCTCTCTCTCCGTCTCTGTCTCTCTCTCCGTCTCTGTCTCTCTCTCCGTCTCTCTCTCCGTATCTCTCTCTCTCAACGTCTCTGTCTCTCTTTCCGTCACCTCTCTCTTTCTCCGTCTCCGTCTCTCTCTCTCTCTCTCTCTCTTTCTCTCTCTCTCTCTCTCTCAATTCAATTCAATTCAATTTAAGGGCTTTATTGGCATGGGAAACGTGTGTTAACATTGCCAAAGCAAGGGAAGTAGATAGTAAACAAAAGTGAAATAAACAATAAATATTAACAGTAAACATTACACTCAGAAGTTTCAAAAGAATAAAGACATTTCAAATGTCATATTATGTATATATACAGTGTTGTAACAATGTGCAAATAGTTACCGTCCCGCTCTCTCTCGCTCTCTCTCTCCGTCCCTCTCTCTCTCTGTCTCTCTCTCTCTCTCATCCCTCTCTCTCTCTCTCATCCCTCTCTCTCTCTCTCTCTCTCTCTCTCTCTCTCTGTCCCTCTCTCTCGCTCTCTCTCTCTCTCTCTCTCTCCCTCTCTCTCTCTCTCTCTCTCTCTCTCTCTCTCTCTCTCTCTCTCTCTCTCTCTCTCTCTCTCTCTCTCTCCTCTCTCTCTCTCTCTCTCTCTCTCTCTCTCTCTCCTCTGCCAAGCCCATTCCAGCTGTAGACTACAGTATGACCCACATTCCAACCCTACACAAACTAATCCATCATACTCCTCCTGTCACACAGACTTACACACACTCTTGTACAAGCCCACATATGAACTGGCTGACTGGCCTATGTGGTCGCGGTCAGCCTCTATTGAAGTGTATCTGTGGGCCGTCGTTCTTGGCATGGATACACACACCGTGTCTTTTGGCAGGGCCAGTAGAAGACCTATGATGATAGATGGGATGTTGCCCTGTTGAACAACCCAAAGACTAAATATAACTCAGACCAGAGCAGGCTGGCGGTATCATTCAGATATTTGTTGCGAAGTAACAGATTGCATTCAGTGTGTGTGTGTGTTTGAGGTGAAGGAGAGATGGAGTGTGTGTATGCTCCCTGAGCGTTGAGTGAGACATCCCTTACTCTCCCTCTGTGGACCGTCAACCCAGGCCTCTCTAGGACTGACAGGTTTGTCCTCAATTGGACAGCTAGAGCAGAGCAGAGAGAGGACTGTGGCCTAACAGTTTTGTCTGACTTCAAAGGGAGGTAGATACAACATTTAGCTTAAAGCTCCATAGGTTTCAAACCAGCCAAGTCACTTGAGATCCAAGGCGATATTCGACATCTGTCCAGGTTCCAGGACGTCCGGAGATGCCTGCAAAACCGGCCACTAGGGGGAACAGTGAGCGCTATTACCATCAAGTAGGGTTGCGGTTTGCTAGGGCGTTGTGGACGGGGATTGTGGACGGGCCGCGAGCTCCGGCCCTGAGGGTTTTGTGTTCAGTCCCGATGCTTGGCCCTTTTTTTTGGTTGAACCATATCCCAAACCTTAACCCTTACCTTAACCATTCAGAATGAATGCCTAAACTTAACCGTAGAAATTTGACATTTATCCCCCCCTGGACAAATGTCATATATTGAAGTCAGACCGTGATAGTTTATTGCTCACGCTCAGTGAATGACTACATGAGGGGGGTAATGGCGGAAGGTCTACAGGCATACGGGAGACGTTAGGGAGACAGTGTTTGCCTTTAAACTCGACGTGGGTATATTTAATCCCAGTTCTATCTCTCCTCTCCCGACTCTCTGTTCTCTTCTCTGTTGCTCTGTGTCTCTCAGCAGACAGATGTGATGGAAGTGGAACTAGAGGCTCTGACCTCTTAATATGTATCCTGTGTAGACCTACAGTCTAGCTGTCCCATGGGAGGTTGAGGAGGGGGACAGGGTCTGTGTGTGGATAGGAGAGGAGAGGAGAAGAGTGACTTCACCAGCCACGGGGGAGGGGTGGGGGAGAGAGAGAGATGAATATAACAGATTTACACTCATCTCAGGCTACAAGACAAGACCCCCCAAGGCCCTCTTCCTCCCACACCCACACTCCCCCTCTCCTCCCCTATCCCTCCCACACACACACTCCCCCTCTCCTCCCCTATCCCTTTTCATTTGTCACGGTTGTTGTGGAACAAATGTCACTTTAAGATGAGTGTCACGCTTGGGAGTTGCTACGAAGCTATGAGCCTCCTGGTGCATTTTTTTCTCTCTCTCTCTCTCTCTCTCTCTCTCTCTCTCTCTCTCTCTCTCTCTCTCTCTCTCTCTCTCTTTTTTTCTCTCTCTCGCTCTGTGTCTCTCTGTATCTCTCTCTCTCTCTCTCTCTCTCTCTCTCTCTGTGTGCCTCTCTCCATCTCTTTACTCCTCCTTCCCTCACTCTCACCCCTCTATCTCTCCCTCTTTTCCTGTTTCTCCCTTTCTCTGTCTCTCTTCTTCTTCTCTCCCTTGTTCCCACCCTCCCTCTCTCTATCTCCCCTGTCTACATTTCTGAGGCCGCAGTAGGGCATGTGGTGAGGAGAGAGAGACAGAGAGAGGGAGAGGGAGAGAGAGGGAGAGACGTACCCGTGGTTTGAAGGGAGAAGGAGAGAGAGAGAGGGAGAGAGAGAGAGAGAGCGTGAGAGCGTGAGAGAGAGACGGAGAGAGAGAGAGGGACGGAGAGAGAGAGAGAGAGGGATGGAGAGAGAGAGAGACAGAGAGAGAGAGGGATGGAGAGAGAGAGCGGGACGGAGAGAGAAAGAGAGAGAGAGACGGAGAAAGAGAGAGGGACGGAAAGAGAGACAGAGACGTTGAGAGAGAGATACAGAGAGAGAGACGGAGAGAGAGATGGAGAGAGAGAGACGGAGAGAGAGACAGAGACGGAGAGAGAGAGAGAGGGATGGAAAGAGAGAGAGAGAGAGAGAGAGAGGGAGAGAGAGAGAGAGAGGGAGAGAGAGAGAGGGAGAGAGAGAGAGAGAGGGAGAGAGAGGGAGAGGGAGAGAGAGAGAGAGAGAGAGAGAGAGAGAGAGAGAGAGAGAGAGAGCGAGAGAGAGAGAGAGAGAGACGAAATGCAGGAACTTCTCTATATCTCTCCCTTGTGTGTGTGTGTGTGAACAGGCCTCTCTCTGGTGTGTGTCCATCCATCCGTTTGTGTGTGTGAACATCAATCTCACGGACCTGTCGCTGGGGTGGGCCACCGTATCTGAGAGCACCTGTTAGAGCAGCACTGTCTGCAGCCTGTTGCCGGGCGAAGCAGGACTGGATCCCTCCTCTACCCCTCGGGACCAGTGATTTATTTCTACTGGACACAGACAGACAGACAGACAGACTGCATTTAACTGAATTGAATCCCCCTCCTTTTCCACCTCTCCCCCTTCCTCTTATGTAGTTGTGTTAGAAAGGTAGGTAGGGCACCGTGAAGGGCAGTAAGGGCTATCCCATCCCATCTTTCTCTGTCTCTTCCTGTTCCTGTGACTGACAGTGCAGTGACATGGTTTCCTATTGGCTGTGAAACCTGACCCATGCTCTCTGTCCTCTTCTCTCTTCTGTACAGGCCATATCTGATCTCACTGTCTGAGACACACACACACACACACAAATACACACATACATGTTTTCAGACATACATGCATATTCTGGTACAAAATGTTGTTAATGTTGGATGTGACTTGCGCCACTCGTTAACCAATCATTGCTGAGAGGGTGTGTGCCTTGGTGTGTCAGAAGCTGTAAAGGAACCTGTGGTAATGTACACTACCAGTCAAAAGTTTGGACACACCTACTCACTCCAGGGTTTTTCTTTATTTTTACTATTTTCTACATTGTAGAATAATAGTGAAGACATTAAAACTATGAAATGATACATATGGAATCATGTAGTAACCAAAAAAGGGTTTAACAAATCAAAATCTATTTTATATTTGAGATTCTTCAAATAACCACCCTTTGCCATGGTGACAGCTTTGCACAGTCTTGGCATTGTGTAAGAAAGCACATCCACATGTCAGTGAAACCAAAGCAGTAGCTAAGCAGCCATAGTCTGCAGAACAAACATTCATCAAACTGTTGAAATGCTTCCTATTGTTATTATAGGAAATGAAAAAGACCAACAAAAGCATGCAGTTTGTTGAAACATAACTCTGCAGATGAGAGGATCACACACACACACACACACACACACGCACACACACACACACACACACACACACACGCGCAGCAGTTAGATATTGAGAGTTGTGGATGGAGGTAGAGCAGAGAGGTATGGAGGATCACCAAGATTTGAGACATATATACAGTGGGGAAAAAAAGTATTTAGTCAGCCACCAATTGTGCAAGTTCTCCCCCAAAAGATGAGAGAGGCCTGTAATTTTCATCATAGGTGCACGTCAACTATGACAGACAAAATGAGGAAAGAAAATCCAGAAAATCACATTGTAGGATTTTTAATGAATTCATTTGCAAATTATGGTGGAAAATAAGGTGATCATCAACACATCACATCACCTGCTACCAATATCCATCTGTGTGTCTGTATGATAACAGTTGTGTCTGTGTGTCTGTATGATTACCGTGTGTCCTTTGACCCCACCCTCCTCTTACTCAACAGCCATTCTTCTCTCCTGTCAGGACTTTTTTCTGAGTGGATGATTTGTCTTTTTCTTGAAGAGCACTTTACAACGGCAGGCAGGCCATGGCAGTGTATGTGTGTGTGTGTGTGTGTGTGTGTGTGTGTGTGTGTGTGTGTGTGTGTGTGTGTGTGTGTGTGTGTGTGTGTGTGTGTGTGTGTGTGTGTGTGTGTGTGTGTGTGTGTGTGTGTGTGTGTGTGTGTGTGTGTGTGTGTGTGTGTGCTTCGGACTTGAGTGTTCACAGTCCTCCCCCCGTCTGTGTTTTCTCTCTGAGAACCAAGTAGCGATGTGTGGCTGGAAGAGGATAGCTCTATAAAAGCTTCAGTTATGGGCCGTGTGTAGGGGAGAGTGTGACAGGGTGCATAGCAAAACCTGGCTACTGGGAGGGAGGGAGGGAGGGAGGGAGGGAGGGAGGGAGGGAGGGAGGGAGGGAGGGAGGGAGGGAGGGAGGGAAAATGCTCCCTGATATTTGGCTGTGCAGACTTCCAGCCCCTCCAAGCCCCACCAGGGCCCCTCCCTGTGGATCCTCCCGAGCCAGGGTGAGCCAAACTGGGCCAAGAATGTATCCTCCAGGGGCCTGAGCACCAGGACTGTGGAGGTGGTGAAGAGTGAGAAGTTCACTAAGGCCGGGGTGCCCTAAAGGCATAACTCTCTAACACACACACACAAATATACAGAGAGGCACACACACAGACACACACACACACACAGACACACTATTTTGGCTAAATGCATTGATAAAGGCCCTCTTCCCTGAGAGGGGTATCAGGTGGCCCCTGATTAACTGATGGAGGAGTGTTGAGAGGAGGCCCCTACAGCTCTCTCTCTCTCGTTCACGTTCTTTCTCCTCTCTCTCTTTCTATCTCTCTCCCGTTCACTCTCTCTCTCTCACTCTCTCTCTCGCTCTCCTGTTCACTCTCTCTCTCTCTCTCTCACTCTCTCTCTCGCTCTCCTGTTCACTCTGTCTCGCTTTCTCTCCCCCTCCCTCTGTTTCTCTCCATCTCTCTCTCTCTCTCTCTCTCTCTCTCTCTCTCTCTCTCTCTCTCTCTCTCTCTCCCCCCTCTCTCTCTCTCTCTCTCGTTCACTCTCTATCTCTCTTTCCCTCCCCCTCTCTCCCTCTGTTTCTCTCCAACTCTCTCTCCCCCCTCTCTCTCTGCTTATGGCAGTGGAGGAGAGTGTGAGGGGCTATTGCTATTAGCCCTGTCCTCCTCTCCTCTGGCCAGCCAGGGCCCATTCCCACTAGATCACATTCTAATGGAACACATATGACAGAGAGGCAGAGACAGAGGGAGAGGGAGAGACAGAGACAGAGGGAGAGGGAGAGACAGAGACAGAGGGAGAGACAGAGACAGAGGGAGAGACAGAGGGAGAGACAGAGAGAGAGACAGAGGGAGAGACAGAGAGCGAGACAGAGGGAGAGACAGAGAGAGAGACAGAGGGAGAGACAGAGAGAGAGACAGAGGGAGAGACAGAGGGAGAGACAGAGGGAGAGACAGAGGGAGAGACAGAGGGAGAGACAGAGGGAGAGACAGAGAGAGAGACAGAGGGAGAGACAGAGGGAGAGACAGAGGGAGAGACAGAGGGAGAGACAGAGAGAGAGACAGAGGGAGAGACAGAGGGAGAGACAGAGGGAGAGACAGAGGGAGAGACAGAGGGAGAGACAGAGGGAGAGACAGAGAGAGAGACAGAGGGAGAGACAGAGGGAGAGACAGAGAGAGAGACAGAGGGAGAGACAGAGGGAGAGACAGAGAGAGAGACAGAGAGAGAGACAGAGGGAGAGACAGAGGGAGAGACAGAGAGAGAGACAGAGGGAGAGACAGAGGGAGAGACATGGTATCAAATACATCAAACACACGGTTTGATGTCAATCCATTTGCTCCGTTCCAGCCATTATTATGAGCCGTCCTCCCCTCAGCAGCCTCCACTGCCTCACACACCCCTCTCAGTTCTCAGTGGAAACTGTCAGATAAATCTGTCATCTTGTTGTAATTCCTGTTGTTATGGTTGTATTATATAATGACTGGGCGGGCTGGGTGGTTGTTCCACTGTGTTCTTTTGCCCATCTTAATCTTTTCTTTTTATTAGCCAGTCTGAGTTATGGCTTTTTCTTTGCAACTCTGCCTAGAAGGTCAGCATCCTGGAGTCGCCTCTTCACTGTTGACGTTGAGACTGGTGTTTTGCGGGTACTATTTAAGGAAGCTGCCAGTTGAGGACCTGCGAGGCGTCTGTTTCTCAAACTAGACACTCAAATGTATTTGTCCTCTTGCTCAGTTGTGCACCGGGACCTCCCACTCTTTATATTCTGGTTAATTTCTTGCATGGAATAGCCTTCATTTCTCAGAACAAGAATAGACTGACAAGTTTCAGAACACACACACACACACACACACACACACACACACACACATGCAAACACACACACACACACACTCACATACTCTCATACGCACACACACACACACACACACTCATGTACAGTGCCTTGCAAAAGTATTCATCCCACTTGGTGTTTTTCCTATTTTGTTGCATTATAACCTGTAATTCAAATGGATTTTTATTTGGATTTCATGTAATGGACATACACAAAATGGTCCAAATTGGTGAAGTGAAATGTAAAAATAACTTGTTTCAATAAAAGTCAACAACAAAAAAAAAACGGAAAAGTGGTGCGTGGATATGTATTCACCCCTTTGCTATGAAGCCCCTAAATAAACTCTGGTGCAACCAATTACCTTCAGAAGTCACATAATTAGTTAAACAAAGTCCACCTGTGTGCAATCTATGTGTCACATGATCTCAGTATTTATACACCTGTTCTGAATGGCCCCAGAGTCTGCAACACCACTAAGCAAGGGGCACCACCAAGCAAGCGGCATTATAAAAAAATTGAAAGAACATGGCACCACAACAAACCGCCCACCAAAACTCACGGACCAGGCAAGGAGGGCATTAATCAGAGAGGCAAAAAAGAGACCACAGATAACCCTGAAGGAGCTGCAAAGCTCCACAGCGGAGACTGGAGTATCTGTCCATAGGACCACTTTAAGCCGTACACGCCACAGAGCTGGGATTTACGGAAGAGTGGCCAGAAAATAGCCATTGCTTCAAGAAAAAAATAAGCAAACACGTTTGGTGTTCGCCAAAAGGCATATGGAAGAAGGTACTCTGGTCAGATGAGACTAAAATTGAGCTTTTTGGCCATCAAGGAAAACACTATGTCTGGCGCAAACCCAACACCTCTCATCACCCCGAGAACACCATCCCCATGGTGGTGGCAGCATCATGCTGTGGGGATGTTTTTCATTGGCAGGGACTGGGAAACTGGTCAGAATTGAAGGAATGATGGATGGCACTAAATACAGGGAAATTCTTGAGGGCAACCTGTTTCAGTCTTCCAGAGATTTGAGACTGGGACGGAGGTTCACCTTCCAGCAGGACAATGACTCTAAGCATACTGCTAAAGCAACACTTGAGTGGTTTAAGGGGAAACATTTAAATGTCTTGGAATGGCCTAGTCAAATATATTTTGCATCTTCGAAGTGGTAGGCATGTTGTGTAAATCAAATGATACAAACCCACAAAAAATCAATTTTAATTCCAGGTTGTAAGGCAACAAAATAGGAAAAATGCCAAGGGGGGTGAATACTTTCGCAAGCCACTCATACGCATTTACGTACTGTCACACTCACACACAAACACATTCAATCACAACCACCACTCATTTTCATGGGGTTTAACCAGTGTGTTGATTTGGGTATGGGGTTGTTTATCATTGAGCTAAGCAGACACACTCACACACTCATCCACCATTCCTCTCACTCCAATCAACAGTGGTTGTTTATCATTAGGATGAAGCAGAGTGCCAGTGAGGAAACCTGTTGACTTAGCCATTAGTCTGTTAGAGAGACAGATGGTGCTGCCCTACAGGACATTAGTCTGTTAGAGAGACAGATGGTGCTGCCCTACAGGACATTAGTCTGTTAGAGAGATGGATGGTACTGCCCTACAGGACATTAGTCTGTTAGAGAGATGGATGGTGCTGCCCTACAGGACATTAGTCTGTTAGAGAGATGGATGGTGTTGCCCTACAGGACATTAGTCTGTTAGAGAGACAGATGGTGCTGCCCTACAGGACATTAGTCTGTTAGAGAGATGGATGGTACTGCCCTACAGGACATTAGTCTGTTAGAGAGATGGATGGTACTGCCCTACAGGACATTAGTCTGTTAGAGAGATGGATGGTGCTGCCCTACAGGACATTAGTCTGTTAGAGAGATGGATGGTGCTGCCCTACAGGACATTAGTCTGTTAGAGAGAGGGATGGTGCTGCCCTACAGGACATTAGTCTGTTAGAGAGACAGATGGTGCTGCCCTACAGGACATTAGTCTGTTAGAGAGATGGATGGTGTTGCCCTACAGGACATTAGTCTGTTAGAGAGATGGATGGTGCTGCCCTACAGGACATTAGTCTGTTAGAGAGATGGATGGTGCTGCCCTACAGGACATTAGTCTGTTAGAGAGATGGATGGTGCTGCCCTACAGGACATTAGTCTGTTAGAGAGATGGATGGTGTTGCCCTACAGGACATTAGTCTGTTAGAGAGATGGATGGTGCTGCCCTACAGGACATTAGTCTGTTAGAGAGACAGATGGTGCTGCCCTACAGGACATTAGTCTGTTAGAGAGATGGATGGTACTGCCCTACAGGACATTAGTCTGTTAGAGAGATGGATGGTGTTGCCCTACAGGACATTAGTCTGTTAGAGAGATGGATGGTGTTGCCCTACAGGACATTAGTCTGTTAGAGAGATGGATGGTGCTGCCCTACAGGACATTAGTCTGTTAGAGAGATGGATGGTGCTGCCCTACAGGACATTAGTCTGTTAGAGAGATGGATGGTGCTGCCCTACATGACATTAGTCTGTTAGAGAGATGGATGGTGCTGCCCTACAGGACATTAGTCTGTTAGAGAGACAGATGGTGCTGCCCTACAGGACATTAGTCTGTTAGAGAGATGGATGGTGCTGCCCTACAGGACATTAGTCTGTTAGAGAGACAGATGGTGCTGCCCTACAGGACATTAGTCTGTTAGAGAGATGGATGGTGCTGCCCTACAGGACATTAGTCTGTTAGAGAGAGGGATGGTGCTGCCCTACAGGACATTAGTCTGTTAGAGAGATGGATGGTGCTGCCCTACAGGACATTAGTCTGTTAGAGAGATGGATGGTGCTGCCCTACAGGACATTAGTCTGTTAGAGAGATGGATGGTGTTGCCCTACAGGACATTAGTCTGTTAGAGAGATGGATGGTGTTGCCCTACAGGACATTAGTCTGTTAGAGAGATGGATGGTGCTGCCCTACAGGACATTAGTCTGTTAGAGAGATGGATGGTGCTGCCCTACAGGACATTAGTCGGTTAGAGAGATGGATGGTGCTGCCCTACAGGACATTAGTCTGTTAGAGAGATGGATGGTGCTGCCCTACAGGACATTAGTCTGTTAGAGAGATGGATGGTGTTGCCCTACAGGACATTAGTCTGTTAGAGAGATGGATGGTACTGCCCTACAGGACATTAGTCTGTTAGAGAGATGGATGGTGCTGCCCTACAGGACATTAGTCTGTTAGAGAGATGGATGGTGCTGCCCTACAGGACATTAGTCTGTTAGAGAGAGGGATGGTGCTGCCCTACAGGACATTAGTCTGTTAGAGAGACAGATGGTGCTGCCCTACAGGACATTAGTCTGTTAGAGAGATGGATGGTACTGCCCTACAGGACATTAGTCTGTTAGAGAGATGGATGGTGTTGCCCTACAGGACATTAGTCTGTTAGAGAGATGGATGGTGTTGCCCTACAGGACATTAGTCTGTTAGAGAGATGGATGGTGCTGCCCTACAGGACATTAGTCTGTTAGAGAGATGGATGGTGCTGCCCCTACAGGACATTAGTCTGTTAGAGAGATGGATGGTGCTGCCCTACAGGACATTAGTCTGTTAGAGAGATGGATGGTGCTGCCCTACATGACATTAGTCTGTTAGAGAGATGGATGGTGCTGCCCTACAGGACATTAGTCTGTTAGAGAGACAGATGGTGCTGCCCTACAGGACATTAGTCTGTTAGAGAGATGGATGGTGCTGCCCTACAGGACATTAGTCTGTTAGAGAGACAGATGGTGCTGCCCTACAGGACATTAGTCTGTTAGAGAGATGGATGGTGCTGCCCTACAGGACATTAGTCTGTTAGAGAGAGGGATGGTGCTGCCCTACAGGACATTAGTCTGTTAGAGAGATGGATGGTGCTGCCCTACAGGACATTAGTCTGTTAGAGAGATGGATGGTGCTGCCCTACAGGACATTAGTCTGTTAGAGAGATGGATGGTGTTGCCCTACAGGACATTAGTCTGTTAGAGAGATGGATGGTGTTGCCCTACAGGACATTAGTCTGTTAGAGAGATGGATGGTGCTGCCCTACAGGACATTAGTCTGTTAGAGAGATGGATGGTGCTGCCCTACAGGACATTAGTCGGTTAGAGAGATGGATGGTGCTGCCCTACAGGACATTAGTCTGTTAGAGAGATGGATGGTGCTGCCCTACAGGACATTAGTCTGTTAGAGAGATGGATGGTGTTGCCCTACAGGACATTAGTCTGTTAGAGAGATGGATGGTACTGCCCTACAGGACATTAGTCTGTTAGAGAGATGGATGGTGCTGCCCTACAGGACATTAGTCTGTTAGAGAGAGGGATGGTGCTGCCCTACAGGACATTAGTCTGTTAGAGAGACAGATGGTGCTGCCCAACAGGACATTAGTCTGTTAGAGAGATGGATGGTGCTGCCCTACATGACATTAGTCTGTTAGAGAGATGGATGGTGTTGCCCTACAGGACATTAGTCTGTTAGAGAGATGGATGGTGTTGCCCTACAGGACATTAGTCTGTTAGAGAGATGGATGGTGCTGCCCTACATGACATTAGTCTGTTAGAGATATGGATGGTGCTGCCCTACAGGACATTAGTCTGTTAGAGAGATGGATGGTGCTGCCCTACAGGACATTAGTCTGTTAGAGAGATGGATGGTGCTGCCCTACAGGACATTAGTCTGTTAGAGAGATGGATGGTGCTGCCCTACATGACATTAGTCTGTTAGAGAGATGGATGGTGCTGCCCTACAGGACATTAGTCTGTTAGAGAGACAGATGGTGCTGCCCTACAGGACATTAGTCTGTTAGAGAGATGGATGGTGCTGCCCTACAGGACATTAGTCTGTTAGAGAGACAGATGGTGCTGCCCTACAGGACATTAGTCTGTTAGAGAGATGGATGGTGCTGCCCTACAGGACATTAGTCTGTTAGAGAGAGGGATGGTGCTGCCCTACAGGACATTAGTCTGTTAGAGAGATGGATGGTGCTGCCCTACAGGACATTAGTCTGTTAGAGAGATGGATGGTGCTGCCCTACAGGACATTAGTCTGTTAGAGAGATGGATGGTGTTGCCCTACAGGACATTAGTCTGTTAGAGAGATGGATGGTGTTGCCCTACAGGACATTAGTCTGTTAGAGAGATGGATGGTGCTGTCCTACAGGACATTAGTCTGTTAGAGAGATGGATGGTGCTGCCCTACAGGACATTAGTCGGTTAGAGAGATGGATGGTGCTGCCCTACAGGACATTAGTCTGTTAGAGAGATGGATGGTGCTGCCCTACAGGACATTAGTCTGTTAGAGAGATGGATGGTGTTGCCCTACAGGACATTAGTCTGTTAGAGAGATGGATGGTACTGCCCTACAGGACATTAGTCTGTTAGAGAGATGGATGGTGCTGCCCTACAGGACATTAGTCTGTTAGAGAGATGGATGGTGCTGCCCTACAGGACATTAGTCTGTTAGAGAGAGGGATGGTGCTGCCCTACAGGACATTAGTCTGTTAGAGAGACAGATGGTGCTGCCCTACAGGACATTAGTCTGTTAGAGAGATGGATGGTACTGCCCTACAGGACATTAGTCTGTTAGAGAGATGGATGGTGTTGCCCTACAGGACATTAGTCTGTTAGAGAGATGGATGGTGTTGCCCTACAGGACATTAGTCTGTTAGAGAGATGGATGGTGCTGCCCTACAGGACATTAGTCTGTTAGAGAGATGGATGGTGCTGCCCTACAGGACATTAGTCTGTTAGAGAGATGGATGGTGCTGCCCTACAGGACATTAGTCTGTTAGAGAGATGGATGGTGCTGCCCTACATGACATTAGTCTGTTAGAGAGATGGATGGTGCTGCCCTACAGGACATTAGTCTGTTAGAGAGACAGATGGTGCTGCCCTACAGGACATTAGTCTGTTAGAGAGATGGATGGTGCTGCCCTACAGGACATTAGTCTGTTAGAGAGACAGATGGTGCTGCCCTACAGGACATTAGTCTGTTAGAGAGATGGATGGTGCTGCCCTACAGGACATTAGTCTGTTAGAGAGAGGGATGGTGCTGCCCTACAGGACATTAGTCTGTTAGAGAGATGGATGGTGCTGCCCTACAGGACATTAGTCTGTTAGAGAGATGGATGGTGCTGCCCTACAGGACATTAGTCTGTTAGAGAGATGGATGGTGTTGCCCTACAGGACATTAGTCTGTTAGAGAGATGGATGGTGTTGCCCTACAGGACATTAGTCTGTTAGAGAGATGGATGGTGCTGCCCTACAGGACATTAGTCTGTTAGAGAGATGGATGGTGCTGCCCTACAGGACATTAGTCGGTTAGAGAGATGGATGGTGCTGCCCTACAGGACATTAGTCTGTTAGAGAGATGGATGGTGCTGCCCTACAGGACATTAGTCTGTTAGAGAGATGGATGGTGTTGCCCTACAGGACATTAGTCTGTTAGAGAGATGGATGGTACTGCCCTACAGGACATTAGTCTGTTAGAGAGATGGATGGTGCTGCCCTACAGGACATTAGTCTGTTAGAGAGAGGGATGGTGCTGCCCTACAGGACATTAGTCTGTTAGAGAGACAGATGGTGCTGCCCTACAGGACATTAGTCTGTTAGAGAGATGGATGGTGCTGCCCTACAGGACATTAGTCTGTTAGAGAGATGGATGGTGCTGCCCTACAGGACATTAGTCTGTTAGAGAGATGGATGGTGCTGCCCTACAGGACATTAGTCTGTTAGAGAGAGGGATGGTGCTGCCCTACAGGACATTAGTCTGTTAGAGAGATGGATGGTGCTGCCCTACAGGACATTAGTCTGTTAGAGAGATGGATGGTGTTGCCCTACAGGACATTAGTCTGTTAGAGAGATGGATGGTGCTGCCCTACAGGACATTAGTCTTCAGTGGAGGGGGAGAGAGAGGGATGGAGGGAGGGCGAGAGAGATGGAGGAATGGATGGATGTATATTGCTGGAGAGAGAGAGAGAGGGAGAGAGAGAGAGAGAGATAGAGGGAGAGAGAGAGAGAGAGAGAGAGAGAGAGAGAGAGAGAGAGAGAGAGAGAGAGAGAGAGAGAGAGAGAGAGAGAGAGAGGGATAGAAAGAGGGGGAGACAGATGGTGGTTCCACCCTACAGGACATTATTAGTGGAGGGGAGGGGTGAGAGAGAGAGAGAGAGGGAGAAATGGATGTATGTAGAGGGTGGGAGAAAGAGAGAGGGAGGAATGGAGGGGTGAAGAGAGGGGAAGAAAGAGGGGGAGATGGATGGTGGTGCCGCCCTACAGGGCTGTAGTGGTAAGTGGTGGAGTAGCCCCCATCCATCCAGCCTCTGCCTTACACTGGCATGTTGAGGAGGGAGGGAGGGAGGGAAGGAAGGGAGGAGAGATAGGGAGGGAGGGAGGGAGGGATAGTGTTGGATAGGAGTGTGTGGTGTGCGTTTGTGTGCCTGCCTGTGTGAAACAGCTCCTGTCTGCATCAGTCTGTCTGTCTGTATCAGTCTGTCTGTCTGTCTGTGTGTGCACCAGTCTGTCTGTCTGTCTGTTAGTGTGCACCTCCAACAACACATAAAACCTCAAATAATTCTGCCCAAATCCTAGTGATGGGGGAAACAATCGATAAAGTTACATATCGCTATATTATTTTGGACGATATATACAATTTTTACATTGCTAGGTAGCATTAACTACTTCTAGTCAGCTGTACCTGTGCCAAAACGCTGGTATTTTTCATCCTATAGCTTGTTCTCCATCTTATTTTTAAATAGTGAGCCAACATGTTTTCAGCACTTTTATTTCCATGACTGATCAAAACTCGTTTTTATTATGGCTCTCTCTTGTCCCTCAGCAGCAGGTATATAGTGAGTCAGCAATGTTTGGAACATCAAATCACAATAAAATCTCAGTATCAAATCGCAATACATATAGAATCACACTCCATATAGAATCACACTACATATAGAATCACACTACATATAGAATCACACTCCATATAGAATCACACTACATATAGAATCACACTACATATAGACTCACAATACATATAGAATCACAATACATATAGAATCACACTACATATAGAATCACAATACATATAGAATCACAATACATATAGAATCACAATACATATAGAATCACAATACATATAGAATCACACTACATATAGAATCACAATACATATAGAATCACACTCCATATAGAATCACACTCCATATAGAATCACAATACATATAGAATCACAATACATATAGAATCACAATACATATAGAATCACAATACATATAGAATCACAATACATATAGACTCACACTCCATATAGAATCACACTCCATATAGAATCACAATACATATAGAATCACACTACATATAGAATCACAATACATACAGAATCACACTACATATAGAATCACAATACATACATAATCACACTACATATAGAATCACAATACATATAGAATCACAATACATATAGAATCACAATACATATAGAATCACACTACTAACCCTATCCCAGTCTGCTGTCCCCACATGCTTCAAGATGGCCACCATTGTTCCTGTACCCAAGAAAGCAAAGGTAACTGAACTAAACGACTATCGCCCCGTAGCACGCACCTCTGTCATCATGAAATGCTTTGAGAGACTAGTCAAGGATCATATCACCTCTAACTTACCTGCCACCCTAGACCCACTTCAATTTGCTTACCGCCCCAATAGATCCACAGATGATGCAATTGCCATCACTCTGCACACTTCTATACTATTCTACTGTATCTTAGTCCATGCCGCTCTGACATCACTCGTCCATATATGTATATATTCTTAATTAATTCCTTACTTAGATTTGTGTGTATTGGGTATATGTTGTGAAATTGTTAGATATTACTTGTTAGATATTACTGCACTGTTGGAGCTGGAAGCACAAGCATTTCGCTACACCCGCAATAACATCTGCTAAACACGTGTATGTGACCAATAAAATGTGATTTGATTTGATTTGAGATCTGCATATCACAGTATTGTGATAATATCGTATCGTGAGGTCCCTGGCAATTCTCAGCCCTACCAAAAACAATGAAAACCTATATACAGTGGGGAGAACAAATATTTGATACACTGCCGATTTTGCAGGTTTTCCTACTTACAAAGCATGTAGAGGTCTGTAATTTTTATCATAGGTACACTTCAACTGTGAGAGACGGAATCTAAAACAAAAATCCAGAAAATCACATTGTATGATTTTTAAGTAATTAATTTGCATTTTATTGCATGACATAAGTATTTGATACATCAGAAAAGCAGAACTTAATATTTGGTACAGAAACCTTTGTTTGCAATTACAGGGATCATACATTTCCTGTAGGTCTTGACCAGGTTTGCACACACTGCAGCAGGGATTTTGGCCCACTCCTCCATACAGACCTTCTTCAGATCCTTCAGGTTTCGGGGCTGTCGCTGGGCAATACGGACTTTCAGCTCCCTCCAAAGATTTTCTATTGGGTTCAGGTCTGGAGACTGACTAGGCCACTCCAGGACCTTGAGATGCTTCTTACGGAGCCACTCCTTAGTTGCCCTGGCTGTGTGTTTCGGATCATTGTCATGCTGGAAGACCCAGCCATGACCCATCTTCAATGCACTTACTGAGGGAAGGAGGTTGTTGGCCAAGATCTCGTGATACATGGCCCCATCCATCCTCCCCTCAATACGGTGCAGTCGTCCTGTCCCCTTTGCAGAAAAGCATCCCCAAAGAATTATGTTTCCACCTCCATGCTTCACGGTTGGGATGGTGTTCTTGGGATTGTACTCATACTTCTTCTTCCTCCAAACACGGCGAGTGGAGTTTAGACCAAAAAGCTCTATTTTTGTCTCATCAAACCACATGACCTTCTCCCATTCCTCCTCTGGATCATCCAGATGGTCATTGGCAAACTTCAGATGGGCCTGGACATGCGCTGGCTTGAGGAGGGGGACCTTGCGTGCGCTGCAGGATTTTAATCCATGACGGCGTAGTGTGTTACTAATGGTTTTCTCTGAGACTGTGGTCCCAGCTCTCTTCAGGTCATTGACCAGGTCCTGCCGTGTAGTTCTGTGCTGATCCCTCACCTTCCTCATGATCATTGATGCCGCACGAGGTGAGATCTTGCATGGAGCCCCAGACTGAGGGTGATTGACCGTCATCTTGAACTTCTTCCATTTCCTAATTATTGCGCCAACAGTTGTTGCCTTCTCACCAAGCTGCTTGCCTATTGTCCTGTAGCCCATCCCAGCCTTGTGCAGGTCTACAATTTTATCCCTGATGTCCTTACACAGCTCTCTGGTCTTGGCCATTGTGGATAGGTTAGAGTCTTTGATTGAGTGTGTGGACAGGTGTATTTTATACAGGTAACAAGTTAAAACAGGTGCAGTTAATACAGGTAATAAGTGGAGAACAGGAGGGCATCTTAAAGAAAAACGAACAGGTCTGTGAGAGCCGGAATTCTTACTGGTTGGTAGGTGATCAAATACTTATGTCATGCAATAAAATGCAAATTAATTACTTAAAAATCATACAATGTGATTTTCTGGATTTTTGTTTTAGATTCCGTCTCTCACAGTTGAAGTGTACCTATGATAAAAATTACAGACCTCTACATGCTTTGTAAGTAGGAAAACCTGCAAAATCGGCAGTGTATCAAATATTTGTTCTCCCCACTGTATATAGGTTTTCATTGTTTTTGGTAGGGCTGAGAATTGCCAGGGACCTCACGATACGATATTATCACAATACTGTGATATGCAGATCTCAAATCAAATCACATTTTATTGGTCACATACACGTGTTTAGCAGATGTTATTGCGGGTGTAGCGAAATGCTTGTGCTTCCAGCTCCAACAGTGCAGTAATATCTAACAAGTAATATCTAACAATTTCACAACATATACCCAATACACACAAATCTAAGTAAGGAATTAATTAAGAATATATACATATATGGACGAGTGATGTCAGAGCGGCATGGACTAAGATACAGTAGAATAGTATAGAAGTGTGCAGAGTGATGGCAATTGCATCATCTGTGGATCTATTGGGGCGGTAAGCAAATTGAAGTGGGTCTAGGGTGGCAGGTAAGTTAGAGGTGATATGATCCTTGACTAGTCTCTCAAAGCATTTCATGATGACAGAGGTGCGTGCTACGGGGCGATAGTCTTTTAGTTCAGTTACCTTTGCTTTACTGGGTACAGGAACAATGGTGGCCATCTTGAAGCATGTGGGGACAGCAGACTGGGATAGGGTTAGTAGTGTGATTGTATATGTATTGTGATTCTATATGTATTGTGATTCTATATGTAGTGTGTCTATATCTCTCTCTCTCTCTCTCTCTCTCTCTCTCTCTCTCTCTCTCTCTCTCTCTCTCTCTCTCTCTCTCTCTCTCTCTCTCTCTCTCTCTCTCTTTCTCTCTCATTTAATTGGATCCAGAACATAAGTTCTTTACTGGTGGAACACTCAAACATTTCTCTTGGAAAATGTCATTTTCTCTCCCTCTCTCTCTCTCTCTCTCTCTCTCTCTCTCTCCCTCACTTTCTCTCTTTCTTCGTCACTTTCTCTTTGTCTCAAGTGCTAATGGGCCGTCCCTCTAGCATTCCCTTAATCTCTCCCTACACTACCATACCTCTGTCTGTCTGTCTCTTTCGCTCTCGCTCTCTCCCTCTCTTTCTTAATGTCTTTGTCTGCGTCTCTCTCTTTCCTTCTTTCACTCTTCCATTCCCTCTCTCTCTCTCTCCTTCCAGTCCTGATCCACCCTAGTGTGCAGGCCGTCTCCTGCCGAGCCAACAATAACAGAATAACATTGGGTTCTGGAAAAGATACATGGGCTAATAAGAATTTATAAAGTGTGTGGACACAAATGTTCCCGCTCACGTTTGCACATCGGGCCGCTTCAGACCTCAGCCGAAACCAGATTCTCTCCATCCCTCCCTCTCCTTTTTCCATGTTCCGTATTTCCCTTCCTTTAAGGATGTGTATTCTTGTAACTCAGGATGATGGCAAACGCTAACAGAGAGGCATTCTCTGTGATACCAAGCCCTCAGTCTGCTTCCCAAACAGCACCCTATTCCCTAGTGCACTAAATAGGGAATAGGGTGCCATTTGGGACGAAGTCTGTGTGTGCTCTGCCCGCTCCAGCAGATTATTTATCTAGGAGAAGTTCAATCGATCTTGTCCCCTATTATGGGTCTTTTATAGCGTGCCGCAGCCCAAAACCAATAGCCCCATCGTCGCACCGCGAGGAACATTAGATCTGGTAAGAGCACGAGGCGGGTGATGATGGTGCCCGCAGGGTGTGTGTGTGTGTGTGAGGGGGTGCAGACAGTCCTGCTAAAGGCACCTATCCCCTTACATGGTACTGCCAGCGTCTACTGAGTCCATCTGTGTCTGCCCACACCTTTCTCTCTTTCGCAGACACACGCGCGCACACACACACACACTGGGTCACAATTCACACACAATGTACCACCAAAACCCCACCTTGAGATGCCTCTTCCACCACCTAATCCAAGCATAAATAGCTGCCTCTCCATAGATCATCATTAGGCAGTACCATGGGCATGTCTGTGGTAGAGGGGGTAGACAGTGGGAGTATAGAACCTCCTTTACGGCGACAGTGTCTCAGTGTTTCAGAACTTTCTGAGATATCTTTAGAGGTGCGTTGAATAGCTCTATTCATCCACCAGCATACCATCAACCAGCCCAACTGTGTAGTATCCTGTGAGTCGTTTTTAATCATTCCTCTGTGATGAGATGTAATGGAATTGATGGTGTAAGATGTTGTGCTCATTCAGCTGTTGCATGTTCTGACCTTCATCCTCATCATCACTGTCTCACTACTCACCTCCTCCTCCTCCTCCTCCTCATCTCCCTCTCCTCCTCCTCCTCCTCATCTCCCTCACCTCCTCCTCCTCCTCCTCCTCATCTCCCTGTCCTCCTCCTCCTCCCCTCCTCCTCCTCCTCATCTCCCTCACCTCCTCCCTCCTCCTCCTCTCCTCCTCCTCTCCTCCTCATCCCCTCTCCTCCTCCCCCTCTCCTCCTCCTCCTCCTAATCCCCCTCTCCTCCTCCTCCTCCTCCTCTACAGATCATTCCCCCTCTCCTGGACCTGAACCAGAACCGCAGTAAGCTGAAGATGTATATCGGCCACCTGAGAGACCTGTGTCAGGAGAGAGACCCCCAGATCCTGCAGGCCCTGACCCCTCCCTCCTCCTACCACCGCTCTCAACACACCGCCTGGGAGACAGAGCTACACAATATGACCCCAGAGCAGGTAGGACTCTGACCGTAACCCCTGACCCCTGACCCCTACCACCTCTCCCAACACAGGAGCATTCCCAATACTAGAGTTTTTCAGAGCCGGATGGTGTTGGCATGTCTATGTCCTGATTCCCTCTGGACTGGGTTCTTATTCAATCAAACCAATGACAATCATTCAATTTACATTACATTAAGCAGTAAGGGCCTGCTGTGTTTACACAGTTCAGTAGACCTAGTAGCACACACAGACACACACACACACACACACACACACACACACACACACACACCGTTAGGGAGTCTTTCAACTCCTATACAAAGTCACAGAAGAAAGCTGTCTATAACAGAAAGATACATTGAAGGAACCTTTCTCTACGTGTTCTGTACGTGTACAGAAAACTCCCCAACTGCCAAAACAGAGTTTACTTGCAGGAAAATAAAATAAAATATCTTAAATATTATTTGTTCTTCGGCCAAATGGTTGTCATCGGGTAGCCGACATGAAAAAATAAATGCTTTTCAATATTGTCGTCTGGAGCCAACCCATCCCCCAGCCCAGCTAGAAAACAGTCCAGTATTGTGGAGAGGTTTTGGCACCATGGTCTCAGATCACTCCCTTCTTCCTCCTGAGAGAAGCCTGTTGTTTTAGCAGGAGTATAATGTATATCTAGACTTCCAGACAATTTATATTCCCTGCTCTTACAAAACCCAACAAAACCTTACAAATGACTGTGAAGCTGGGAAGAGCTGACCCCTGTACTAATCTAAGTGTCCATTTACAGACAATTTACTGTGGTGGGCTGAGGATGGGGCTGGGGATGAGGATTAGGATGGGGCTGGGGGATGAGGATTAGGATGAGGATGAGAATGAGGATGAGGATGGGGATGAGGATGAGGATGGGGCTGGGGATGAGAATTAGGATGGGGCTGAGGATGAGGATGAGGATGAGAATGAGGATGGGGATGGGGATGAGGATGAGGATGAGAATTAGGACGGGGCTGAGGATGAGGATTAGGATGATGAGGATGAGGAGGAGGATGGGGATGAGGATGGGGATGAGGATGAGGATGGGGATGGGGATGAGGATGGGGATGAGGATGGGGATGAGGATGGGGCTGAGGATGAGGATGGGACTGGGGACGAGGATGAGAATTAGGATGGGGCTGAGGATGAGAATTAGGATGGGGCTGAGGATGAAAATTAGGATGAGGATGGGGATGAGGTTGGGGATGAGGATGGGGATGAGGATGGGGCTGGGGATGAGGATGGGGATGAGGATGGGGATGAGGATGAGGATGAGAATTAGGATGGGGCTGAGGATGAAAATTAGGATGAGGATGGGGATGAGGTTGGGGATGAGGATGGGGATGAGGATGGGGCTGGGGATGGGGATGAGGATGAGTATGGGGATGAGGATGAGGATGGGGATGAGGATGAGGAGGAGGAGGATGGGGATGAGGAGGAGGATGAGGATGGGGCTGAGGATTAGGATGGGTCTGGGGATGAGGATGAGGATGGGATGAGGATTAGGATGGGGCTGGGGATGAGGATGAGGATTAGGATGGGGCTGAGGATGAGGATGGGGATGAGAATGAGGATTAGGATGGGGCTGAGGATGAGGATGAGGATGGGGATGAGGATGAGGATGAGGATGGTCTGGGGATAGTTATGTGTAATGTGGTGACTATAGAGGATAGAAGTGAGGAGTAGACAGTTGTCCATTAGGGATGGAGAGAGAGAGAGAGAGTTAGGTGATGTTGACTCCTCCTCCGTCTCCTCAGTCTCCTCTTCTGTTTAGCTTCAACACTTGTTTCCTTCTCTCCCCTCCCCCCTCTCTCTCCCACCCTCTTTCTCTGTATCTCTCTCATTGTGTATCAGTCTCTCTTTCCCCTCACTCTCATCTTCTTATCCTTCTACAGCCTTCTACTGTAATTATATGTTTTTCTCCCTCCTCCTCCTCCTCCTCTCCCTCCTCCTCCTCCTCCTTCCTCCAGTTAAGGAGAGGCTTGGTGTCGTTTTGGGGGTTTTCTTTAGTAAAGAGTGAAACTGTAAATGAGACTAATAAAATACTCTATATTGGCCTATTTACTTTCTCTAGTGACACATTCCACTCTATAAAGACAGACTAATGACATTTACACAGAGTAGGGCCTATGAGAGGCACACACTACATTTATGGGTGTAGTGTTGTAACGTCAGAGTGGGGCTGGGGTGAGACGAGGGGAGAGTCAGGGCTAGGAGCAGGGACCAGGACACATGTCTCTAATAATCAATTGGTGTCAAATCAAAGTGCCAAAATAAGTGGATTTCACTCACCCGCACTGTAACCACTTCACTGCCAAATCTGTCTCTGTTATTTCATAGGACTAATAGGAAGTGGAAGGGTTCCTCGCTAGAGCATGGTTTAGCTATTTCCTGGGTTGTATTTGTTACACGTCCTCTCTTCCACTCCTCTTCTCCCTGTCTCGTCTCCTCTCTCTCTCCCTCTCTCCTCTTCTCCCTGTCTCGTCTCCTCTCTCTCTCCCTCTCTCCTCTCCTCCCTGTCCCGTCTCCTCTCTCTCCCTCTCTCCTCTCCTCCCTTCACTCGAGGCCAACCTGCCAGCTTTCATTTAGGCCGGTTGACATGGTTACGGGTGTGTTTTCTGACGCTCAATGTAAACGCTAAATTATTCATATTTCAAATTCTGGAAAAGTTGGCCTCCGTTTCTACGAAACATAAATGTTGCATATATTTCCAAACTCCCACTGGTCCATATTGAAAACATATGAAATACCAGAGAAAACATTTGACATATGGGATACATACATAGATGATAGCTAGCCTAGAGCTGCATTACTGTACCCCACTAACTAACACAGCCATGTTATGATGGAGAGCTCAGCCAAATAGCCAGGGGTGACAAAACTTTGTCCCACACACACACACACACACACACACACACACACACCACATCCATCCGTGACGGTACGTCAACAGTCCGGGTCTCCAGAGGGACAACAACAGGGATCAGTTTGAGATGTGGTTGCTGAATGTAATACAACACCATGTCACTGTGACTGATCACATCCATGACCTTTCTGTCCCCTGCCTCCCTCCTTCTCCTCCCTCCCTCCCCTGCCTCCCTCCTTCTCCTCCATCCCTCCCCTCCTTCTTCTCCTTCCTCCTTCCCCTCCTTCTCCTTCCTCCTTTCTCTCTGATGTATGCTGTTCATCTGTAAGGAGATCAGGTCAACTGTGGGGGGGGGATATATAGAAAGAGAGTGGGGAGAGAAAGAGAGAGAGGAGGGGGAGAGAGAGAGACAGAGAGAGAGAGGGAGAGAGAGAGAGAGAGAGGGAGAGAGAGAGAGACAGAGAGAGAGAGAGAGAGAGAGAGAGAGAGAGAGAGAGAGGGAGAGAGAGAGAGAGAGAGAGGGAGAGAGAGAGAGACAGAGAGAGAGACAGAAAGAGAGGGAGAGAGACAGAGAGAGAAGGGGAGAGAGAGAGCGAGGGAGCAAGAGGGAGGGACGGAGGGAGAGGGAGAGAGGAGGGAGGTCTTAAATTAACATGCAGGATGACTTCAGTCCTGACAGCTGGCGATAACAAGCAGAAAATGTGTGTTTTCACTACAGGGTGTGTAGTGGAGACAGTTTATACACAACACACACACACACCGTCACACCGTCGGAAATACTGGTATGTTAGTTTGTGTGTGTGTGTGTGTGTGTGTGTGTGTGTGTGTGTGTGTGTGTGTGTGTGTGTGTGCCGTGTGTGTACCCTCCCCCACCACTCAGCTTGTCATCAGACAGCTGTATCTCTGAAAGTGTGATGATGTTGTATTAACACCATAGCTAGTCACACCCACACCTTTCCTTTTAAAGACTCCATACACGTTAATGCTATTTGTGGAGTCTTGATCAGCAGGCCTCGTCAAGTTAACACATGATGATGGAGTCTTGATCAGCAGGCCTCGTCAAGTTAACACATGATGATGGAGATTTTCTTTCGCCTGGTAGCTTGTGTTTTAACCAACCACTCTGGAGTTCATTCCATAGTCCTCTGTACTTCATTGTCATTTGTTGTTGCCTATCTACATTTAGTAGTTCAAATATGTTCAGTTTCATAAAAACTGATCCTAGACCAACTTCTCCAGAACTTCAAATGATTTGAGTGATTGTCCAGAGCCTCGCCACATGACAGGGGAGTGTGTACACACTGTCTCCATCCAGGCCTCGGAGTGAAGGATGAGGTAGGAGAGAAGGAGAGAGAAAAAGAGAGAGAGGTGGGAGAGAGTGCTCAAAGACATTGCTCCTGCATTTTTCAGCATGTTTTTACAAAAAATATAGATTTAGAGTTAGATAAACTTGGATTCTTTGGCAGGGACATATACGGGATGCTACCCTCCACAACATAACCTTCATTCCAAACCACAACTCCAAACCTACAACCTGATTTTGGACAGAATTACCTGGAATTACCTGGAAGGCTTTCTACTACCAAGGATGACTATTCCCAAGCTATACAGCAAATGCTCTGGCAAACAAACAGAAACCTGAAAACACCATCCAACCTGGAACTGAGTGAGTCATGTTTAGTCTGAAGCTATTTTTTACTTTCGAAAACCAAGAAGGAAAATACATTACAATGATATATTTGACTTTATAAGGACTGAATGCTAAGGCTACCAAGCTTGCTAGTAAAAAGCGATACAACTTCAATTAGCACTGACGTGTGAAGTGAGAGGTGTCAAAGCCCTTGAGCCCAACAATGGCAGGAGAGTCGCACAGTCTACACCAAACAAATGGAGAGGCCTTAGAAGCACCCTCCCGCTGTTCAGAGGTCATTAAAATACAGTACCCTCTGAATGTAAAGAATGATAAGACACGAAAATAGTACAAAATGAAGCTCCTTATGGGAAATCAGGAGACACTTTTTGCTGACTTTTATAAAAATGGGAACATAAGCAACCTTATCTTCCACACAGACCATCCCTTGGCATGGCACAGTGCTATACTAGCACACTACCCCTCTGTTAAGAGGGGGGGTGTTAGCGATGGGTGGAAACTCAGGATACTAGACAATGAGGACTCTGAGTCATCTAATATAAATCTCTATAAATCTGGAACAGTATTGGTACAGGGCAACACCAAAGAGTTCCAGCTGGACTTTCACATAATCAAAGAAATAGCTCAGCAGGAGAAGCTCTCCCTTGAGAAAGATACCCCCACCCTGAGCGGGTCAGACCAGACGTCTTCATTAAATAACCCCACAGAGCAACCCCAAGCAGAAAGTCAACTTCCCAGCACAGAGTACTACTCCCTCATTGAAATGAAGTTTAAATTCACCCAGCTGGAGGTAAAGCAGGTGGAGCTGGAACAGCAGGTGAACACACTCCAGTCAGCACAGACCCAGACAACAGTCCAGCACAACAACACCCCCTTAACTAGACCTGGAGAGCTGGAGGTAGAGAGAGACATGTCTGTACTCTGGACTGTGGTGAGACAACATCAACAGGAGAAAGAGCATGAGCAGGAGAAGAACAGAGCACTAGAGGAGAGGATCAGAGTGCTGGAGGAGAAGGTGGGAATGATGACGGGTGACAGAGAACAACCCATTAGAGTGCTGGCCACCCCCGCAGAGAAGCCAGCAGAACAGCCCACCTCAGATCCTGGCCAAAGTCTCGACACCGCAGCAGAACAGTACACCCTAGACCCTGACCATAGCCTCGACATCACAGCCAGACAAACAAATGAAGAACCCCAAGCCCTGGGGACCCCAACCCCTCTGAGCAACCCCCCAGTCAGACACCCTGATAGCCCTCATGACAACCCCCCCACACCCACTGAGGACATACACAAGCCACAGATTGTACTCCTTATGGACTCAAACGGGAAATACATACAAGAAAATAAACTTTTTCCCAAACACACAGTGTCTAAACTCTGGTGTCCAAACACCCAGCGTGCCCTAGACCTTCTGTCTGAGGACCAACTAGGATCACCCAGCCACAAAATAATACACACAGGCACAAACAACCTGAGAACACAGCAGGAAAGTGTGGCCACAGCACTCAAGGGAGTGATAGAAAAAGCTTATTCTACTTTCCCCAACACACAAGTGGTTATCTCAACCCTGCTACCACGAAAATACTTCCACCGTGCTACCATACAGCAGGTAAATGCAAGTATTTCCCATGACTGTGCCTCAAAACCAAATGTCTACCTGGCCCACCACTCCACCCTGGACGTGAACAGCCTTTAGGACCAGGTCCACCTATACAAGGCAGCAGCGCCCACCTTCGCCCGGACCCTAAAGGATATCGCCCTCAACCGCAGACCCAACACCTCACACAGGAGCAACAGATCAACAGACACCCCGCCCAGACCAGCGAGACACCCTCCTAGACCTACACACAGAGGACCCCCGCCGAGAGGACCTACATCCAGACCACAGCACCATCAGCCACATCTACACCCCCAACCCACCAATTAACACCACCCCAAGTCAACCATGCCCACACCCCATTTAGGCCCCCTCAGATCAGACCTATTCCCCTCCTACCCACCCCATGCCCCCCACTCCCGCAAAGAGGGCCTCAACATGAAAGTCACACATATGCCCAGGCCGTGAGCAGGCAAACAGGCCCAACCCCCACTCTTACACTAGCCCAAGCCAATGGCATGGACCAGATGCTCAGTAGGCTCTGCTCACAATTACTGGTCTGAGGCCATACCACACGACCAACAACATTAGACACTTTATGGAACACAAAGCCTTCACTATTTCATCCTGGAATATTACATTAATCAAAACAGGAACATTTTACATTTAGCTAGAAATTCAAAAGGAAATTATCTCAACAGAGAAAAATGTCCTCCTGTGTGCTACCTATATCCCCCCACTAGAATCCCCATACTTTAATGAAGTATTATTATTATTATTATTTAATGAAGAGCTTCTCCATCCTGGAGGGGGAAATCAATCATTTCCAGACCCAGGGACATGTACTAGTCTGTGGCGACCTAAATGCCAGAACTGGACAAGAACCTGGCACCCTCAGCACACAGGGGGACAAACACCTACCTGGAAGTGAAAGCATTCCCTCCCCCATATGCCCCCCTAGGCACAACTACGACAACATAACCAACAAAAATGGGACACAACTCCTGCAGCTCTGTCGCACGCTGGGTATGTAAATAGTCAATGGTAGGCTTCGAGGGGACTCCTATGGTAGGTACACCTATAGCTCATCTCTTGGCAGTAGTACTGTAGACTACTTTATCACTGACCTCAACCCAGAGTCTCTCAGAGTGTTCACAGTCAGCCCACTGACACCCCTGTCAGACCACAGCAAAATCACAGTCTACTTGAACAGAGCAATACTCAATCATGAGGCATCAAAGCCAAAGGAACTGAATAATATTAAGAAATGCTATAGGTGGAAGGAAAGTAGTGTCGAAACCTACCAGAAAATAATTAGGCAACAACAAATTCAATCCCTTTTAGACAACTTCCTGGACAAAACGTTCCACTGTAATAGTGAAGGTGTAAACTTGGCAGTAGAAAACCTAAACAGTATATTTGACCTCTCAGCTTCTCTATCAAATCTAAAAATCTCTAACAGAAAACCGAAGAAAAGTAACAACAGTGACAAATAGTTTGATGAAGAATGCAAAAACCTAAGAAATAAATTGAGAAACCTATCCAACCAAAAACATAGAGACCAAGAAAACCTGAGTCTACGCCTTCACTATGGTGAATCACTAAAACAATACAGAAATACACTACGGAAAAAGAAGAAACAGCATGTCAGAAATCAGCTCAATGTAATTGAATAATCCATAGACTCTAACCACTTCTGGGAAAATTCAAAAACACTAAACGAACAACAACATGAAGAGCTATCTATCCAAAATGGAGATGTATGGGTAAACCACTTCTCCAATCTTTTTGGCCCTATAACAAAGAACAAACAGCAAAAAATATATACATGATCAAATGCAAATCTTAGAATCAACTATTAAAGACTACCAGAACCCACTGGATTCTCCAATTACATTGAATGAACTACAGGACAAAATACAAACCCTCCAACCCAAAAGGCCTGTGGTGTTGATGGTATCCTAATTGAAATTATAAAATATACAGACCACAAATTCTAATTGGCTATACTTAAACTCTTTAACATCATCCTTAGCTCTGGCATCTTCCCCAATATTTGGAACCAAGGACTGATCACCCCAATCCACAAAAGTGGAGACAAATTTGACCCCAATAATTACCGTGGGATATGCGTCAACAGCAACCTTGGGAAAATCCTCTGCATTATCATTAACAGCAGACTAGTTCATTTCCTCAGTGAAAACAATGTACAGAGCAAATGTCAAATTGGCTTTTTACGAAATTACCTTACGACAGACCACGTATTCACCCTGCACACCCTAATTTACAAACAAACCAAAACAAAGGCAAAGTCTTCTCATGCTTTGTTGATTTCAAAAAAGCTTTTGACTCAATTTGGCATGAGGGTCTGCTATACAAATTGATGGAAAGTGGGGTTGGGGGAAAAACATACAACATTATGAAATCCATGTACACAAACAACAAGTGTGCGGTTAAAATTGGCAAAAAAACACACACATTTCTTTCCTCAGGGCCGTGGGGTGAGACAGGGATGCAGTTTAAGCCTCACCCTCTTCAACATATATATCAACGAATTGGCGAGGGCACTAGAACAGTCTGCAGCACCCGGCCTCACCCTACTAGAATCTGAAGTCAAATGTCTACTGTTTGCTGATGATCTGGTGCTTCTGTCACCAACCAAGGAGGGCCTACAGCAGCACCTAGATCTTCTGCACAGATTCTGTCAGACCTGGGCCCTGACAGTAAATCTCAGTAAGACAATAATAATGGTGTTCCAAAAAAAGGTCCAGTTGCCAGGACCACAAATACAAATTCCATCTAGACACCGTTGCCCTAGAGCACACAAAAAACTATACATACCTCGGCCTAAACATCAGCGCCACAGGTAACTTCCACAAAGCTGTGAATGATCTGAGAGACAAGGCAAGAAGGGCCTTCTATGCCATCAAAAGGAACATAAAATTCGACATACCAATTAGGATCTGGCTAAAGATACTTGAATCAGTTATAGAACCCATTGTCCTTTATGGTTGTGAGGTCTGGGGTCCGCTCACCAACCAAGCATTCACAAAATGGGACAAACACCAAATTGAGACCCTGCATGCAGAATTCTGCAAAAATATCCTCAGTGTACAACGAAAAACATCAAATAATGCATACAGAGCAGAATTAGGCAGATACCCGCTAATTATCAAAATCCAGAAAAGAGCCGTTAAATTCTATAACCACTTAAAAGGAAGCGATTCCCAAACCTTCCATAACAAAGCCATCACCTACGGAGAGATGAACTTGGAGAAGAGTCCCCTAAGTAAGCTGGTCCTGGGGCTCTGTTCACAAACACAAACAGACCCCACAGAGCCCCAGGACAACAACACAATTAGACCCAACCAAATCATGAGAAAACAAAAAGAGAATTACTTGACACAAAGAATTAACAAAAAAACAGAGCAAACTAGAATGCTATTTGGCTCTAAACAGAGAGTGCACAGTGGCAGAATACCTGACCACTGTGACTGACCCAAACTTAAGGAAAGCTTTGACTATGTACAGACTCAGTGAGCATAGCCTTGCTATTGAGAAAGGCCGCCGTAGGCAGACCTGGCTCTCAAGAGAAGACAGGCTATGTGCACACTGCCCACAAAATGAGGTGGAAACTGAGCTGCATTTCCTAACCTCTTGCCAAATGTATGACCATATTAGAGACACATATTTCCCTCATATTACAGAGATCCACAAAGAATTTGAAAACAAACCCAATTTTGATAAACTCCCTTGTCTACTGGGTGAAAAACCACAGTGTGCCATAACAGCAGCAATATTTGTGACCTGTTGCCACAAGAAAAGGGCAACCAGTGAAGAACAAACACCATTGTAAATACAACCCATATTTATGTTTATTTATTTTCCCATTTGTACTTTAACTATTTGCACATTGTTACAACACTGTATATATACATAATATGACATTTGAAATGTATTTTTTCTTTTGGAACTTCTGAGTGTAATGTTTACTGTTAATATTTATTGTTTATTTCACTTTTGTTTACTATCTACTTCACTTGCTTTGGCAACGTTAACATATGTTTCCCATGCCAATAAAGCCCTTAAATTGAAATTGAATTGAAAAATTGAATTGAGAGAGAGACTCTCAAGGACAGAAAGGCTAATAGATTACTTTTATTGCAGAACCTGAAGTCATTAATATTCAATTCAATATATTCATGTTTTTTTCAGAGTGGTCCTGACAGCAGAGCAGGATGTTCGCTATTTAGACAGCTGGGTAGAGGGTTATGATACAGTCTATTTAGACAGCTGGGTAGAGGGTTATGATACAGTCTATTTAGGCAGCTGGGTAGAGGGTTATGATACAGTCTATTTAGACAGCTGGGTAGAGGGTTATGATACAGTCTATTTAGACAGCTGGGTAGAGGGTTATGATACAGTCTATTTAGACAGCTGGGTAGAGGGTTATGATACAGTCTATTTTAGACAGCTGGGTAGAGGGTTATGATACAGTCTATTTAGACAGCTGGGTAGAGGGTTATGATACAGTCTATTTAGACAGCTGGGTAGAGGGTTATGATACAGTCTATTTAGACAGCTGGGTAGAGGGTTATGATACAGTCTATTTAGACAGCTGGGTAGAGGGTTATGATACAGTCTATTTAGACAGCTGGGTAGAGGGTTATGATACAGTCTATTTAGACAGCTGGGTAGAGGGTTATGATACAGTCTATTTAGACAGCTGGGTAGAGGGTTATGATACAGTCTATTTAGACAGCTGGGTAGAGGGTTATGATACAGTCTATTTAGACAGCTGGGTAGAGGGTTATGATACAGTCTATTTAGACAGCTGGGTAGAGGGTTATGATACAGTCTATTTAGACAGCTGGGTAGAGGGTTATGATACAGTCTATTTAGACAGCTGGGTAGAGGGTTATGATACAGTCTATTTAGGCAGCTGGGTAGAGGGTTATGATACAGTCTATTTAGACAGCTGGGTAGAGGGTTATGATACAGTCTATTTAGACAGCTGGGTAGAGGGTTATGATACAGTCTATTTAGACAGCTGGGTAGAGGGTTATGATACAGTCTATTTAGACAGCTGGGTAGAGGGTTATGATACAGTCTATTTAGACAGCTGGGTAGAGGGTTATGATACAGTCTATTTAGACAGCTGGGTAGAGGGTTATGATACAGTCTATTTAGACAGCTGGGTAGAGGGTTATGATACAGTCTATTTAGACAGCTGGGTAGAGGGTTATGATACAGTCTATTTAGACAGCTGGGTAGAGGGTTATGATACAGTCTATTTAGACAGCTGGCACATTGCTGAAGCTGGACAGTACACCCCACACTGTAACCCCTCTACTTATAATACTTATATCGGGACCACCCATACGTAAAGATGTATGCACACATAACTGTAAGTCGCTTTGGATAAAAGCGTCTGCTAAATGGCATATTATATTATTATTATTTATATTATTATAAATCCTGACACTTCAACACAGACACGCCTTAATATAAAACTAAAATGTGTGAAATACTGCACGTCTATTAAGTGACTATTGATTAACCAGACTGATTGAGCGAAACTCCACTTCCTCTATATATAACCTATGACGGTGTGCTATTTTAGTGTGGTCTTAAAGACTTTGTGTTCATGACAGTTGTGTTAATGTCTGCGTCTGAACACCCTGTGAACAGCTCTAACACAATAAAACAACATCACAGCTGCACAGAGAGGAAAGGCAGTCATAAAACCCACACTGACCACACCAGAGGAGAGGGACTGACACACTAGCACTGACCACACCAGAGGAGAGGGACTGACACACTAGCACTGACCACACCAGAGGAGAGGGACTGACACACTAGCACTGACCACACCAGAGGAGAGGGACTGACACACTAGCACTGACCACACCAGAGGAGAGGGACTGACACACTAGCACTGACCACACCAGAGGAGAGGGACTGACACACTAGCACTGACCACACCAGAGGAGAGGGACTGACACACTAGCACTGACCACACCAGAGGAGAGGGACTGACACACTAGCACTGACCACACCAGAGGAGAGGGACTGACACACTAGCACTGACCACACCAGAGGAGAGGGACTGACACACTAGCACTGACCACACCAGAGGAGAGGGACTGACACACTAGCACTGACCACACCAGAGGAGAGGGACTGACACACTAGCACTGACCACACCAGAGGAGAGGGACTGACACACTAGCACTGACCACACCAGAGGAGAGGGACTGACACACTAGCACTGACCACACCAGAGGAGAGGGACTGACACACTAGCACTGACCACACCAGAGGAGAGGGACTGACACACTAGCACTGACCACACCAGAGGAGAGGGACTGACACACTAGCACTGACCACACCAGAGGAGAGGGACTGACACACTAGCACTGACCACACCAGAGAGAGGGACTGACACACTAGCACTGACCACACCAGAGGAGAGGGACTGACACACTAGCACTGACCACACCAGAGGAGAGGGACTGACACACTAGCACTGACCACACCAGAGGAGAGGGACTGACACACTAGCACTGACCACACCAGAGGAGAGGGACTGACACACTAGCACTGACCACACCAGAGGAGAGGGACTGACACACTAGCAGAGGGGAGTAATGGGGTGGTCTGGCTGAGAGAGATGGGAAGGGTGTGTGGGGGGTGTGTGTTTGTGTGTTTGACTGATGTGTGTATCTGAGTCTGGATCTGTGTGTGAGAGACTGTGTAATGGCTGGTTGGTTGTTGTGTGGGTCACTATGCTAGATGAGGTATATCTGGGCTGTGAGGAGCTGAGTGAGAGGAGAGCGGGGCAGGACTGAGACAGGGCCGGAGCGGCCGCCCTTCAGATAAAGGGATAGACGGAGAG
>NC_059199.1:66627101-66657101 GCF_020615455.1 Coregonus clupeaformis | reverse complement strand
TCTCTCTGTCTATATCCTACAGGCCTAGACTCTCTCTGTCTGTATCCTACAGGCCTAGACTCTCTCTGTCTGTATCCTACAGGCCTAGACTCTCTCTGTCTGTATCCTACAGTACTAGACTCTCTCTGTCTGTATCCTACAGGCCTAGACTCTCTCTGTCTGTATCCTACAGGCCTAGACTCTCTCTGTCTGTATCCTACAGGCCTAGACTCTCTCTGTCTGTATCCTACAGGCCTAGACTCTCTCTGTCTATATCCTACAGGCCTAGACTCTCTCTGTCTGTATCCTACAGGCCTAGACTCTCTCTGTCTATATCCTACAGGCCTAGACTCTCTCTGTCTGTATCCTACAGGCCTAGACTCTCTCTGTCTGTATCCTACAGGCCTAGACTCTCTCTGTCTCGTATCCTACAGGCCTAGACTCTCTCTGTCTGTATCCTACAGGCCTAGACTCTCTCTGTCTGTATCCTACAGGCCTAGACTCTCTCTGTCTATATCCTACAGGCCTAGACTCTCTCTGTCTGTATCCTACAGGCCTAGACTCTCTCTGTCTGTATCCTACAGGCCTAGACTCTCTCTGTCTGTATCCTACAGGCCTAGACTCTCTCTGTCTGTATCCTACAGGCCTAGACTCTCTCTGTCTGTATCCTACAGGCCTAGACTCTCTCTGTCTGTATCCTACAGGCCTAGACTCTCTCTGTCTGTATCCTACAGGCCTAGACTCTCTCTGTCTGTATCCTACAGGCCTAGACTCTCTCTGTCTATATCCTACAGGCCTAGACTCTCTCTGTCTGTATCCTACAGGCCTAGACTCTCTCTGTCTGTATCCTACAGGCCTAGACTCTCTCTGTCTATATCCTACAGGCCTAGACTCTCTATGTCTGTATCCTACAGGCCTAGACTCTCTCTGTCTGTATCCTACAGGCCTAGACTCTCTCTGTCTGTATCCTACAGTACTAGACTCTCTCTGTCTGTATCCTACAGGCCTAGACTCTCTCTGTCTGTATCCTACAGGCCTAGACTCTCTCTGTCTGTATCCTACAGGCCTAGACTCTCTCTGTCTGTATCCTACAGGCCTAGACTCTCTCTGTCTATATCCTACAGGCCTAGACTCTCTCTGTCTGTATCCTACAGGCCTAGACTCTCTCTGTCTGTATCCTACAGGCCTAGACTCTCTCTGTCTGTATCCTACAGGCCTAGACTCTCTCTGTCTGTATCCTACAGGCCTAGACTCTCTCTGTCTATATCCTACAGGCCTAGACTCTCTCTGTCTGTATCCTACAGGCCTAGACTCTCTCTGTCTGTATCCTACAGGCCTAGACTCTCTCTGTCTGTATCCTACAGGCCTAGACTCTCTCTGTCTGTATCCTACAGGCCTAGACTCTCTCTGTCTGTATCCTACAGGCCTAGACTCTCTCTGTCTGCATCCTACAGGCCTAGACTCTCTCTGTCTGTATCCTACAGGCCTAGACTCTCTCTGTCTGTATCCTACAGGCCTAGACTCTCTCTGTCTGTATCCTACAGGCCTAGACTCTCTCTGTCTATATCCTACAGGCCTAGACTCTCTCTGTCTGTATCCTACAGGCCTAGACTCCTCTCTGTCTGTATCCTACAGGCCTAGACTCTCTCTGTCTGTATCCTACAGGCCTAGACTCTCTCTGTCTGTATCCTACAGGCCTAGACTCTCTCTGTCTGTATCCTACAGGCCTATACTCTCTCTGTCTGTATCCTACAGGCCTAGACTCCTCTCTGTCTGTATCCTACAGGCCTAGACTCTCTCTGTCTGTATCCTACAGGCCTAGACTCTCTCTGTCTACATCCCTACAGGCCTAGACTCTCTCTGTCTGTATCCTACAGGCCTAGACTCTCTCTGTCTGTATCCTACAGGCCTAGACTCTCTCTGTCTGTATCCTACAGGCCTAGACTCTCTCTGTCTGTATCCTACAGGCCTAGACTCTCTCTGTCTGTATCCTACAGGCCTAGACTCTCTCTGTCTGTATCCTACAGGCCTAGACTCTCTCTGTCTGTATCCTACAGGCCTAGACTCTCTCTGTCTGTATCCTACAGGCCTAGACTCTCTCTGTCTGTATCCTACAGGCCTAGACTCTCTCTGTCTATATCCTACAGGCCTAGACTCTCTCTGTCTGTATCCTACAGGCCTAGACTCTCTCTGTCTGTATCCTACAGGCCTAGACTCTCTCGCTGTCTGTATCCTACAGGCCTAGACTCTCTCTGTCTGTATCCTACAGGCCTATACTCTCTCTGTCTGTATCCTACAGGCCTAGACTCTCTCTGTCTGTATCCTACAGGCCTAGACTCTCTCTGTCTATATCCTACAGGCCTAGACTCTCTCTGTCTGTATCCTACAGGCCTAGACTCTCTCTGTCTGTATCCTACAGGCCTAGACTCTCTCTGTCTGTATCCTACAGTACTAGACTCTCTCTGTCTGTATCCTACAGACCTAGACTCTCTCTGTCTGTATCCTACAGGCCTAGACTCTCTCTGTCTGTATCCTACAGGCCTAGACTCTCTCTGTCTGTATCCTACAGGCCTAGACTCTCTCTGTCTATATCCTACAGGCCTAGACTCTCTCTGTCTGTATCCTACAGGCCTAGACTCTCTCTGTCTGTATCCTACAGGCCTAGACTCTCTCTGTCTGTATCCTACAGGCCTAGACTCTCTCTGTCTGTATCCTACAGGCCTAGACTCTCTCTGTCTATATCCTACAGGCCTAGACTCTCTCTGTCTGTATCCTACAGGCCTAGACTCTCTCTGTCTGTATCCTACAGGCCTAGACTCTCTCTGTCTGTATCCTACAGGCCTAGACTCTCTCTGTCTGTATCCTACAGGCCTAGACTCTCTCTGTCTGTATCCTACAGGCCTAGACTCTCTCTGTCTGTATCCTACAGGCCTAGACTCTCTCTGTCTGTATCCTACAGGCCTAGACTCTCTCTGTCTGTATCCTACAGGCCTAGACTCTCTCTGTCTATATCCTACAGGCCTAGACTCTCTCTGTCTGTATCCTACAGGCCTAGACTCTCTCTGTCTGTATCCTACAGGCCTAGACTCTCTCTGTCTGTATCCTACAGGCCTAGACTCTCTCTGTCTGTATCCTACAGGCCTAGACTCTCTCTGTCTGTATCCTACAGGCCTAGACTCTCTCTGTCTGTATCCTACAGGCCTAGACTCTCTCTGTCTGTATCCTACAGGCCTAGACTCTCTCTTGTCTGTATCCTACAGGCCTAGACTCTCTCTGTCTATATCCTACAGGCCTAGACTCTCTCTGTCTGTATCCTACAGTCCTAGACTCTCTCTGTCTGTATCCTACAGGCCTAGACTCTCTCTGTCTGTATCCTACAGGCCTAGACTCTCTCTGTCTGTATCCTACAGGCCTAGACTCTCTCTGTCTGTATCCTACAGGCCTAGACTCTCTCTGTCTGTATCCTACAGGCCTAGACTCTCTCTGTCTGTATCCTACAGGCCTAGACTCTCTCTGTCTGTATCCTACAGGCCTAGACTCTCTCTGTCTGTATCCTACAGGCCTAGACTCTCTCTGTCTGTATCCTACAGGCCTAGACTCTCTCTGTCTGTATCCTACAGGCCTAGACTCTCTCTGTCTGTATCCTACAGGCCTAGACTCTCTCTGTCTATATCCTACAGGCCTAGACTCTCTCTGTCTGTATCCTACAGGCCTAGACTCTCTCTGTCTGTATCCTACAGGCCTAGACTCTCTCTGTCTGTATCCTACAGGCCTAGACTCTCTCTGTCTATATCCTACAGGCCTAGACTCTCTCTGTCTGTATCCTACAGTCCTAGACTCTCTCTGTCTATATCCTACAGGCCTAGACTCTCTCTGTCTGTATCCTACAGGCCTAGACTCTCTCTGTCTGTATCCTACAGGCCTAGACTCTCTCTGTCTGTATCCTACAGGCCTAGACTCTCTCTGTCTGTATCCTACAGGCCTAGACTCTCTCTGTCTGTATCCTACAGGCCTAGACTCTCTCTGTCTGTATCCTACAGGCCTAGACTCTCTCTGTCTGTATCCTACAGGCCTAGACTCTCTCTGTCTGTATCCTACAGGCCTAGACTCTCTCTGTCTATATCCTACAGGCCTAGACTCTCTCTGTCTGTATCCTACAGGCCTAGACTCTCTCTGTCTGTATCCTACAGGCCTAGACTCTCTCTGTCTGTATCCTACAGGCTTAGACTCTCTCTCTGTCTGTATCCTACAGGCCTAGACTCTCTCTGTCTGTATCCTACAGGCCTAGACTCTCTCTGTCTGTATCCTACAGGCCTAGACTCTCTCTGTCTGTATCCTACAGGCCTAGACTCTCTCTGTCTGTATCCTACAGGCCTAGACTCTCTCTGTCTGTATCCTACAGGCCTAGACTCTCTCTGTCTGTATCCTACAGTCCTAGACTCTCTCTGTCTGTATCCTACAGGCCTAGACTCTCTCTGTCTGTATCCTACAGGCCTAGACTCTCTCTGTCTGTATCCTACAGGCCTAGACTCTCTCTGTCTGTATCCTACAGGCCTAGACTCTCTCTGTCTGTATCCTACAGGCCTAGACTCTCTCTGTCTGTATCCTACAGGCCTAGACTCTCTCTGTCTGTATCCTACAGGCCTAGACTCTCTCTGTCTGTATCCTACAGGCCTATACTCTCTCTGTCTGTATCCTACAGGCCTAGACTCTCTCTGTCTGTATCCTACAGGCCTAGACTCTCTCTGTCTGTATCCTACAGGCCTAGACTCTCTCTGTCTGTATCCTACAGGCCTAGACTCTCTCTGTCTGTATCCTACAGGCCTAGACTCTCTCTGTCTGTATCCTACAGGCCTAGACTCTCTCTGTCTGTATCCTACAGGCCTAGACTCTCTCTGTCTGTATCCTACAGGCCTAGACTCTCTCTGTCTGTATCCTACAGGCCTAGACTCTCTCTGTCTGTATCCTACAGGCCTAGACTCTCTCTGCCTGTATCCTACAGGCCTAGACTCTCTCTGTCTGTATCCTACAGGCCTAGACTCTCTCTGTCTGTATCCTACAGGCCTAGACTCTCTCTGCCTGTATCCTACAGGCCTAGACTCTCTCTGCCTGTATCCTACAGGCCTAGACTCTCTCTGTCTGTATCCTACAGGCCTAGACTCTCTCTGTCTGTATCCTACAGGCCTAGACTCTCTCTGTCTGTATCCTACAGGCCTAGACTCTCTCTGTCTATATCCTACAGGCCTAGACTCTCTCTGTCTGTATCCTACAGGCCTAGACTCTCTCTGTCTGTATCCTACAGGCCTAGACTCTCTCTGTCTGTATCCTACAGGCCTAGACTATCTCTGTCTGTATCCTCCAGGCCTAGACTCTCTCTGTCTGTATCCTACAGGCCTAGACTCTCTCTGTCTGTATCCTACAGGCCTAGACTCTCTCTGTCTGTATCCTACAGGCCTAGACTCTCTCTGTCTGTATCCTACAGGCCTAGACTCTCTCTGTCTGTATCCTACAGGCCTAGACTCTCTCTGTCTATATCCCTACAGGCCTAGACTCTCTCTGTCTGTATCCTACAGGCCTAGACTCTCTATGTCTGTATCCTACAGGCCTAGACTCTCTCTGTCTGTATCCTACAGGCCTAGACTCTCTCTTGTCTGTATCCTACAGGCCTAGACTCTCTCTGTCTGTATCCTACAGGCCTAGACTCTCTCTGTCTGTATCCTACAGGCCTAGACTCTCTCTGTCTATATCCTACAGGCCTAGACTCTCTCTGTCTGTATCCTACAGGCCTAGACTCTCTCTGTCTGTATCCTACAGGCCTAGACTCTCTCTGTCTGTATCCTACAGGCCTAGACTCTCTCTGTCTATATCCTACAGGCCTAGACTCTCTCTGTCTGTATCCTACAGGCCTAGACTCTCTCTGTCTGTATCCTACAGGCCTAGACTCTCTCTGTCTGTATCCTACAGGCCTAGACTCTCTCTGTCTGTATCCTACAGGCCTAGATGTAATCAGTTAAAACCAACTCCAGAAGTACTGGAGCCATACTCTAGCTATAGAAAAGAGACACAAAATTATGTGTTGGCTTTGATCTTGTTTCTTCAGTGGGCGTGGAGCAAAAAGTTATTTAAATCTGTTTCTTGATAATGATTACGACCTTTCCCCGCCGCCACACTGTCTGTTCTCAGTACCCCACCCCCTTCCCTATCCCCAATACCCCCCTCAAATTGAGTATATCTTCAAAGAGAGGGGTTTAAAGACAGTAACTCTGTATGGGTTTATATACAGTAACTCTGTATGGGTTTATATACAGTAACTCTGTATGGGTTTAAAGACAGTAACTCTGTATGGGTTTAAAGATAGTAACTCTGTATGGGTTTAAAGACAGTATCTCTGTATGGGTTTAAAGACAGTAACTCTGTATGGGTTTAAAGACAGTAACTCTGTATGGGTTTAAAGACAGTAACTCTGTATGGGTTTAAAGACAGTAACTCTGTATGGGTTTAAAGACAGTAACTCTGTATGGGTTTAAAGACAGCCTGTGGAGTTTAGAGAGTTTTGAATGGAGGGAGGGAAAGAAAAAAGAGAATGTCAGAGAAGAAGAGAGACAAAGAGATGACGAGAGGGAGATGGGAATAGACTGAGAAAGATGGACAGAACAGATGGGGGGAATGGAGAGAAGGGGAGGAAAATAAAACAGACAGAGCAGGGGAGAAAATGAGGCAAAGTATTCTCACTGAAACCACAGGGCTGTAGGTCTACCTAGAAGGAAGTAGCTGAACCACAGGGCTGTAGGTCTACCTAGAAGGAAGTAGCTGAACCACAGGGCTGTAGGTCTACCTATAAGTAAGTAGCTGAACCACAGGGCTGCAGGTCTACCTAGA
This sequence comes from Coregonus clupeaformis, assembly GCF_020615455.1. Classification (NCBI taxonomy): domain Eukaryota; kingdom Metazoa; phylum Chordata; class Actinopteri; order Salmoniformes; family Salmonidae; genus Coregonus; species Coregonus clupeaformis. Next base: position 66,650,243 of record NC_059199.1, on the reverse strand, counting down.
AGGAAGTAGCTGAACCACAGGGCTGCATGTCTACCTAGAAGGAAGTAGCTGAACCACAGGGCTGCAGGTCTACCTAGAAGGAATTAGCTGAACCACAGGGCTGCAGGTCTTCCTAGAAGGAAGTAGCTAGGCTCTCTACTAGTCACACTGGAGGTTCCTGTAAGTGTGTGTGTGTGTGTGTGTGTGTGTGTGTGTGTGTGTGTGTGTGTGTGTGTGTGTGTGTGTGTGTGGGTGTGTGTGTGTGTGTGTGTGTGTGTGTTTCAGTGAGGTTTACTGAAGGCAGCGGACAGGTGAAAGGAGGACTCCTTCCTATCTGTATCTCTTAGCCCTCTCTTCTGATAGGTCTGAGTAGGCCGGGGATTGGGGGGCACCCTCGCCTCGGGGGTCACCAGTGGGGTGAGGGTGATGGACGGGTGGCACAATGGCAGGATGGGTGTAGTTGGAATCACAATGTTCCTGAATCTTGATATTATTGTGTGCTGGGAACTCCTTAACTCCTAAACCATTAGAGTGGAGACTTCATATCTAAAGGAAAAATAAGAAATACCCTGAGCTATAAACCATTATGACTTACAACTGGCTCCTAATGTAATTCAGAATACCTTTATGATTTTTAAATGGCTCCTTAATGCAAAGAAAACTCCACTCCTGGCGTTGTAAGAGGTTTATAATCGAGGTTAAACAGAGGTTAAATGAAAACCATAATTTCAGACGGCGTACCAGACTGATGTGTGTTTCACTGAGATAAAGACTGTAGATAATGGAAGGTTTGTAGGCTTTAGACAGGACAGAGCTGAGGCTTTAGACAGGACAGAGCTGAGGCTTTAGACGGGACAAAGCTGAGGCTTTCAACTGGACAGAGCTGAGTCTTTAGACAGGACAGAGCTGAGGCTGTAGGCAGGACAGAGCTGAGGCGTTAGACAGACAGGACAGAGCTGAGGCTGTAGACAGGACAGAGCTGAGGCTAAACAGACAGGACAGAGCTGAGGTTTAGACAGGACAAAGCTGAGGCTTTAGACAGGACAGAGCTGAGGCTATAGGCAGACAGGACAGAGCTGAGGCTGTAGACAGGACAGAGCTAAGGCTTTAGACAGACAGGACAGAGCTGAGGCTGTAGATAGACAGGACAGAGCTTAGGCTTTAGACAGACAGGACAGAGCTGAGGTTTAGACAGGACAAAGCTGAGGCTTTAGACAGGACAGAGCTGAGGCTATAGACAGGACTGAGCTAAGGCTTTAGACAGACAGGACAGAGCTGAGGCTGTAGATAGACAGGACAGAGCTGAGGCTTTAGACAGACAGGACAGAGCTGAGGTTTAGACAGGACAAAGCTGAGGCTTTGACAGGACAGAGCTAAGGCTGTAGACAGACAGGACAGAGCTGAGGCTTTAGACAAACAGAACAGAGCTGAGCTGAACAAAGCAAAGTAGCTACACTTCCACTCCATCCCAATGCTAGCAGGAAAAGACAGTGAATGAATAAGAACAGTAGTACAGTGTATGACCTGTAGTTCTAGAATCAGTGTGTATGTACTATAGAGACCTGTGGTTCTAGAATCAGTGTGTATGTACTGTAGAGACCTGTGGTTCTAGAATCAGTGTGTATGTACTGTAGAGACCTGTGGTAGTAGAATCAGTGTGTATGTACTGTAGAGACCTGTAGTTCTAGAATCAGTGTGTATGTACTGTAGATACCTGTGGTTCTAGAATCAGTGTGTATGTACTGTAGAGACCTGTAGTTCTAGAATCAGCGTGTATGTACTGTAGCGACCTGTGGTAGTAGAATCAGTGTGTATGTACTGTAGAGACCTGTGGTTCTAGAATCAGTGTGTATGTACTGTAGAGACCTGTGGTTCTAGAATCAGTGTGTATGTACTGTAGAGACCTGTAGTTCTAGGATCAGTGTGTATGTACTGTAGAGGCCTGTGGTTCTAGAATCAGTGTGTATGTACTGTAGAGACCTGGGGTTCTAGAATCAGTGTGTATGTACTGTAGAGACCTGTAGTTCTAGAATCAGTGTGTATGTACTGTAGAGACCTGTGGTAGTAGAATCAGTGTGTATGTACTGTAGAGACCTGTAGTTCTAGAATCAGTGTGTATGTACTGTAGATACCTGTGGTTCTAGAATCAGTGTGTATGTACTGTAGAGACCTGTAGTTCTAGAATCAGTGTGTATGTACTGTAGAGACCTGTAGTTCTAGAATCAGCGTGTATGTACTGTAGAGACCTGTGGTAGTAGAATCAGTGTGTATGTACTGTAGAGACCTGTGGTTCTAGAATCAGTGTGTATGTACTGTAGATACCTGTGGTTCTAGAATCAGTGTGTATGTACTGTAGAGACCTGTAGTTCTAGAATCAGTGTGTATGTACTGTAGAGGCCTGTGGTTCTAGAATCAGTGTGTATGTACTGTAGAGACCTGGGGTTCTAGAATCAGTGTGTATGTACTGTAGAGACCTGTAGTTCTAGAATCAGTGTGTATGTACTGTAGAGACCTGTGGTTCTAGACTCAGTGTGTATGTACTGTAGAGACCTGTGGTTCTAGAATCAGTGTGTATGTACTGTAGAGACCTGTAGTTCTAGAATCAGTGTGTATGTACTGTAGAGACCTGTGGTAGTAGAATCAGTGTGTATGTACTGTAGAGACCTGTGGTAGTAGAATCAGTGTGTATGTACTGTAGAGACCTGTAGTTCTAGAATCAGTGTGTATGTACTGTAGAGACCTGTAGTAGTAGAATCAGTGTGTATGTACTGTAGAGACCTGTGGTAGTAGAATCAGTGTGTATGTACTGTAGAGGCCTGTGGTTCTATAATCAGTGTGTATGTACTGTAGAGACCTGTAGTTCTAGAATCAGTGTGTATGTACTGTAGAGGCCTGTAGTTCTAGAATCAGTGTGTATGTACTGTAGAGACCTGTAGTTCTAGAATCAGTGTGTATGTACTGTAGAGACCTGTAGTTCTAGAATCAGTGTGTATGTACTGTAGAGACCTGTGGTTCTAGAATCAGTGTGTATGTACTGTAGAGACCTGTAGTTCTAGAATCAGTGTGTATGTACTGTAGAGGCCTGTGGTTCTAGAATCAGTGTGTATGTACTGTAGAGACCTGGGGTTCTAGAATCAGTGTGTATGTACTGTAGAGACCTGTAGTTCTAGAATCAGTGTGTATGTACTGTAGAGGCCTGTGGTTCTAGAATCAGTGTGTATGTACTGTAGAGACCTGTGGTTCTAGAATCAGTGTGTATGTACTGTAGAGACCTGTAGTTCTAGAATCAGTGTGTATGTACTGTAGAGACCTGTGGTTCTAGACTCAGTGTGTATGTACTGTAGAGACCTGTGGTTCTAGAATCAGTGTGTATGTACTGTAAAGACCTGTAGTTCTAGAATCAGTGTGTATGTACTGTAGAGACCTGTGGTAGTAGAATCAGTGTGTATGTACTGTAGAGACCTGTAGTTCTAGAATCAGTGTGTATGTACTGTAGAGACCGGTGGTAGTAGAATCAGTGTGTATGTACTGTAGAGACCTGTAGTTCTAGAATCAGTGTGTATGTACTGTAGAGACCTGTGGTTCTAGAATCAGTGTGTGTGTACTGTAGAGACCTGTAGTTCTAGAATCAGTGTGTATGTACTGTAGAGACCTGTAGTTCTAGAATCAGTGTGTATGTACTGTAGAGACCTGTGGTTCTAGAATCAGTGTGTATGTACTGTGAGACCTGTCGTTCTAGAATCAGTGTGTATGTACTGTAGAGGCCTGTGGTTCTAGAATCAGTGTATATGTACTGTAGAGACCTGGGGTTCTAGAATCAGTGTGTATGTACTGTAGAGACCTGTAGTTCTAGAATCAGTGTGTATGTACTGTAGAGACCTGTAGTAGTAGAATCAGTGTGTATGTACTGTAGAGACCTGTGGTAGTAGAATCAGTGTGTATGTACTGTAGAGGCCTGTGGTTCTATAATCAGTGTGTATGTACTGTAGAGACCTGTAGTTCTAGAATCAGTGTGTATGTACTGTAGAGGCCTGTAGTTCTAGAATCAGTGTGTATGTACTGTAGAGACCTGTAGTTCTAGAATCAGTGTGTATGTACTGTAGAGACCTGTAGTTCTAGAATCAGTGTGTATGTACTGTAGAGACCTGTGGTTCTAGAATCAGTGTGTATGTACTGTAGAGACCTGTAGTTCTAGAATCAGTGTGTATGTACTGTAGAGGCCTGTGGTTCTAGAATCAGTGTGTATGTACTGTAGAGACCTGGGGTTCTAGAATCAGTGTGTATGTACTGTAGAGACCTGTAGTTCTAGAATCAGTGTGTATGTACTGTAGAGACCTGTAGTAGTAGAATCAGTGTGTATGTACTGTAGAGACCTGTGGTAGTAGAATCAGTGTGTATGTACTGTAGAGGCCTGTGGTTCTAGAATCAGTGTGTATGTACTTTAGAGGCCTGTGGTAGTAGAATCAGTGTGTATGTACTGTAGAGACCTGTGGTTCTAGAATCAGTGTTTATGTACTGTAGAGACCTGTAGTTCTAGAATCAGTGTGCATGTACTGTAGAGACGTGTAGTTCTAGAATCAGTGTGTATGTACTGTAGAGACCTGTGGTAGTAGAATCAGTGTGTATGTACTGTAGAGACCTGTGGTAGTAGAATCAGTGTGTATGTACTGTAGAGACCTGTGGTTCTAGAATCAGTGTGTATGTACTGTAGAGACCTGTAGTTCTAGAATCAGTGTGTATGTACTGTAGAGGCCTGTAGTTCTAGAATCAGTGTGTATGTACTGTAGAGGCCTGTGGTTCTAGAATCAGTGTGTATGTACTGTAGAGACCTGTGGTTCTAGAATCAGTGTGTATGTACTGTAGAGGCCTGTGGTTCTAGAATCAGTGTGTATGTACTGTAGAGACCTGTGGTAGTAGAATCAGTGTGTATGTACTGTAGAGACCTGTGGTTCTAGAATCAGTGTGTATGTACTGTAGAGACCTGTGGTTCTAGAATCAGTGTGTATGTACTGTAGAGACCTGTAGTTCTAGAATCAGTGTGTATGTACTGTAGAGACCTGTGGTAGTAGAATCAGTGTGTATGTACTGTAGAGACCTGTAGTTCTAGAATCAGTGTGTATGTACTGTAGATACCTGTGGTTCTAGAATCAGTGTGTATGTACTGTAGAGACCTGTAGTTCTAGAATCAGTGTGTATGTACTGTAGAGACCTGTAGTTCTAGAATCAGCGTGTATGTACTGTAGAGACCTGTGGTAGTAGAATCAGTGTGTATGTACTGTAGAGACCTGTGGTTCTAGAATCAGTGTGTATGTACTGTAGAGACCTGTGGTTCTAGAATCAGTGTGTATGTACTGTAGAGACCTGTAGTTCTAGAATCAGTGTGTATGTACTGTAGAGGCCTGTGGTTCTAGAATCAGTGTGTATGTACTGTAGAGACCTGGGGTTCTAGAATCAGTGTGTATGTACTGTAGAGACCTGTAGTTCTAGAATCAGTGTGTATGTACTGTAGAGACCTGTGGTTCTAGACTCAGTGTGTATGTACTGTAGAGACCTGTGGTTCTAGAATCAGTGTGTATGTACTGTAGAGACCTGTAGTTCTAGAATCATTGTGTATGTACTGTAGAGACCTGTGGTAGTAGAATCAGTGTGTATGTACTGTAGAGACCTGTGGTAGTAGAATCAGTGTGTATGTACTGTAGAGACCTGTAGTTCTAGAATAGATGTGTATGTACTGTAGAGACCTGTAGTAGTAGAATCAGTGTGTATGTACTGTAGAGACCTGTGGTAGTAGAATCAGTGTGTATGTACTGTAGAGGCCTGTGGTTCTATAATCAGTGTGTATGTACTGTAGAGACCTGTAGTTCTAGAATCAGTGTGTATGTACTGTAGAGGCCTGTAGTTCTAGAATCAGTGTGTATGTACTGTAGAGACCTGTAGTTCTAGAATCAGTGTGTATGTACTGTAGAGACCTGTAGTTCTAGAATCAGTGTGTATGTACTGTAGAGACCTGTGGTTCTAGAATCAGTGTGTATGTACTGTAGAGACCTGTAGTTCTAGAATCAGTGTGTATGTACTGTAGAGGCCTGTGGTTCTAGAATCAGTGTGTATGTACTGTAGAGACCTGTGGTTCTAGAATCAGTGTGTATGTACTGTAGAGACCTGTAGTTCTAGAATCAGTGTGTATGTACTGTAGAGACCTGTGGTTCTAGACTCAGTGTGTATGTACTGTAGAGACCTGTGGTTCTAGAATCAGTGTGTATGTACTGTAGAGACCTGTAGTTCTAGAATCAGTGTGTATGTACTGTAGAGACCTGTGGTAGTAGAATCAGTGTGTATGTACTGTAGAGACCTGTGGTAGTAGAATCAGTGTGTATGTACTGTAGAGACCTGTAGTTCTAGAATCAGTGTGTATGTACTGTAGAGGCCTGTGGTTCTAGAATCAGTGTGTATGTGCTGTAGAGACCTGTGGTTCTAGAATCAGTGTGTATGTACTGTAGAGACCTGTGGTTCTAGAATCAGTGTGTATGTACTGTAGAGGCCTGTGGTTCTAGAATCAGTGTGTATGTACTGTAGAGACCTGTGGTTCTAGAATCAGTGTGTATGTACTGTAGAGGCCTGTAGTTCTAGAATCAGTGTGTATGTACTGTAGAGACCTGTAGTTCTAGAATCAGTGTGTATGTGCTGTAGAGGCCTGTGGTTCTAGAATCAGTGTGTATGTACTGTAGAGGTCTCTGATTGTGTTGACATTTCCCCTGGTTCCTCTGCTCATAGGTTGTTAGAGAGGCAATCCTAGACAGGGATAGACTCCTTCAGTTCAATTCAAAGGGGCTTTATTGGAATTGGAAGCACATGAATCCATTGCTAAAGCAAGTGAAAAACAATAAACTGAAGTGAAATAAGCAATCAGAAATTAACAGTAAACATTACACACACAAAAGTTTCAGAAGTACAGTGTTGTAACAACAGTGTGCAAATAGCTGTATAATGAATGGCAAGGGGAAATAAATAAACAGATTTAAATAAATAAAATGTTTATGCTCCACTAGTTGCCATTTTCTTGTGGGAACAGGTCACAAATCTTGTTGCTGTGATGACACACTGTGGTATTTCACCTAACAGATAAGGGAATGCTGTTTTGTTTTCAAATTCTTTGCTAGTCTGTGCAATCTGAGGGAAATGTGTGACTCTAATGTGGACAGTGGGCACATAGCGTGTCTCTCTCTCTCTCTCTCTCTCTCTCTCTCTCTCTCTCTCTCTCTCTCTCTCTCTCTCTCTCTCTCTCTCTCTCTCTCTCTCTCTCTCTCTCTCTCACTCTCTCTACCTCAGTCTCTGAGGCCTCTATCTCCCAGGCCATATGGGTTAAACCTGAGATTTCCTTTGGCTATCTTCTCCACTCTGCTCTCTGCTCCCTGGTCTCGAGCCTCAGTCTCAGGAGTCACTATGAATTATGCATGAAGCTACAGTACAGTATTAAACACAAAACGACAGTCTCTGCATGACATCAGCAGCCTGGTGCTACAAATAGCATACTTGCTCTATTTTAACACCAATAAACCCATCAGTTTAAAAATGAATTTAGTAGATATCAACCTAGCAAGCCAGGCAACTAAAATAAAGGTTCTAAACAATGTTTGGGTTAGTTGGTAGCTTGTTAGCTAGCTGGCTAGTCAGTTCAAATAATGACCAGAGTACAGCTGACAACGTCTTAACTTTAGCTACTTTTTATTCATTATTACAGGAAAAGGAAACTCACAACAACATCATTATTTACAAGGTAATAGCGAGCTTACAGAAAATAGCTTACGGTTGTGAGTGTGAGGAAAATAAAAGCAGGTCATTCTACCGGAGAATTCTAGAACTCCTGCATCGTCTTGTCACAGGGGGATTGGGTCTGGTTTCTGTGGCAGTCGGGTAACCATGACAACGGACGTTGTGACAGTAGCTGAGGCATAAACTTTCTTCATGTCTGTGTGACAAGGAAACCGACAGTTGCAGCGACAGTCTACAGACATTCCGCCGGAGTATAAATGAAATGTTGTTTTGACCAGCGACACTTGTCACATTCTAACTGTCTACAGACATGTTGTTAGACCAAGTATAAACCAGCCTTAACCCCTGTCCCCATTGACTGGAGAGGAGATAGTGAGGGGTAGTTGGGGGCCAAGTGCAACAGGCTTGGGAATAATGTTGGGTTGGGGATGGGTGGAGGTGGAAGGGTAACTTCAAGCCTTACCGAGTCCCAAGGCAGACAGATAGTAGCCTAGGTTTTGTCTAAGCCAAGGTGTCATCTATATTCAAACCTTGCCCTTGTTTCTCACCCAGATCCTCTTTATCTCTCTGTCTCTTACCTTGTCCACAACTATGTCCACATCACAGCTACTGAGGGACGAAGAACTGCCTGACCCTACTGATAATATCGGCAGTGTCCAGGTGTAACGGGGAGGGAGAGGGACAGACGGAGAGAGACACTTATTTGATTGACATCACCCCAGCCCCTGGATAAGACCCTGCCAGTGAAATCAGGAAACTTTTCCCTCTACCCCTCACCAAACCAAACCAATGAGGCTTGGAACCCTCTCACCATGGAACCTTTGAAGGCTTTAATACCGGAACACGCTGGTTTTTAATAATATTGGGCCGTAAAAGGAGAAATAATCATTTTTCAATTCCACTTCCATTGTCTTCCAAGAGAGTATGCTTGGATATGTGTTGACTCATGCCAGCTAGGCCCAGCTTTGGGGCTTTGGGAGAACCCACTCGTTTGCCCTCTCTCTTTCTCTTTGTCACATTCTCTCCATCTCTCTCTCCTCTCTTTCTCTCTGGATCCTGTCCCCATCCCCAGTTCAGCCCAGCGGCGCCAGCCCGGTTCAGTGGCCTGTCAGAGCATTAGTGGGGCGTCGTTATACTGCCTAACGACATATAGGGGGGGAGGAGGAGGAGACCCTAGGGCATGGGAGAGAGAGAGAGAGAGAGAGAGAGAGAGAGAGAGAGGGAGATACATAACTATTCTGGCATGGGAAGAAGAGAGAGGGGGATTCTAGAACGATTGACAGGGAGGGAGGGAGGGAGGGAGGGAGGGAGGGAGGGAGGGAGAGATGGATGGAGGGAGGGAGGGAGGGAGGGAGTGAGGGAGGGGTAGAAGGAGGAGAGGAGGAGGGTGAAGAGTGAGCTCATCCTATTGTATGGAGCGAGGGGCACAGGGGCATAAGAGGAGGAGAATAAGGGGACTAAGAGAAAAGAGAGAGGGGAAATGGACTGGGGTTTTGGGATCTGATGTTTTGGGGGGAACAAGCAATTTATGCAGCCGAGTCTCCCTGAAGATGACGGACCCTTTCATTTGGTTGTCTGAAAAAAAGCACCAGGATCCGCTTCCTTGGACGAGTCCCAAATGGCACCGTATTCACTATATAAAAGTACCCTGTGAGCCCTGGTCAAAGCACCATATAGGGAATAAGGCGACTTTGGGATGAACAACTTGACTTGTCAAAGAGTCATTATTTGCTCTCAGATTAATATGTAGCGCTGACGTTCTGAACCAAGGCTGCCTCGCCTTTTTCTCTTTATGCAGATTTATTGAATTGAGACTTGATGGGTTTAACAGTTCTCCTACCCCTCCTCTCCATTCCATCCCCACATCTCTCCCCCATTGGCAGTAATGGGTAGACAAGCTGGGGGAGAAAGAGAGGGAGAGAGAGAGAGAGAGAGAGAGAGAGAGAGAGAGAGAGAGAGAGAGAGAGAGAGAGACAGAGACAGAGAGAAAGACAGAGAGAGAGAGAGAGAAAGACAGAGAGAGAGAGAGAGAGAGAGAGAGAGAGAGAGAGAGAGAGACAGAGAGAGAGAGAGGGGGAGAGAGAGAGAGAGAGAGAGAGAGACAGAGAGAGAGAGGCTGAAGATACAGTCAATATCTTTACCTCCTACGCCCCTACCGAGTGGCGCAGTGGTCTAAGGCAGTGCTAGCTGTGCCACTAGAGATCCTGGTTCGAATCCAGGCTCTGTCGTAGCCGGCCGCGACTGGGAGACCCATGGGGCGGCGCACAATTGGCCCAGCGTCGTCCAGGGTAGGGGAGGGAATGGCCGGCAGGGATGTAGCTCAGTTGGTAGAGCATGGCGTTTGCAACACCAGGGTTATGGGTTTGATTCCCATGGGGGGCCAGTATGAAAAATAAAATAAAAAATAATGTATGCACTCACTAACTGTAAGTCGCTCTGGATAACAGCGTCTGCTAAATGACTAAAATGTAACTCCATTTCTACATTAGCCCAGTACTATAACTCCATATATACACTAAGCCCAGTACTATAACTCCATATATACACTAAGCCCAGTACTATAACTCCATATATACACTAAGCCCAGTACTATAACTCCATATATACACTAAGCCCAGTACTATAACTCCATATATACACTAAGCCCAGTACTAAAACTCCATATATACACTAAGCCCAGTACTATAACTCCATCTCTACACTAATGTATGTACACTAAGTACACTAAGCCCAGTACTATAGCTACATCTCCTGGGCCACATTGGGTGTTAGCTAAAACATAGTCATATTGTGAACCATGAACCATTAGTGCATAATGGTTTTACAATACATTACCTTCTAATGGTTCTTCTGCTGCAGTTAGTCAGTAATCAGATAATGTCTCAAGGGCATTTTTCTTCTGTAGGTCAGGTTCTAGTCGAGATATATAGTGTGCTTATTCTGGTCAAAAGCAGTGCACTATATAGGGAATAGGGTTTCATTTGGTCCGCCGGCCTCTACTCTGCTTCTCGACCATTAGCATTCCTCAGCTAAGTGGTTCAACCTCGGTGTGTGTGGGATGTGTGTGTGTGTGTGTGTGTGTTGGAGTTTGCCTCGAGACTGCAACCTGGCCGCCCCCATACTTTTGAGTTCATTACCGTTTCAGAATGACCCCACCTGTTTATCTGAACACACACACACTGCAGCCCTAAACCCAGATCAGACAGATGATCATCCTCCCTGATAATGAGCCGTAATACTCCTTTACCTCTCTATGATGCACCCAGTAAAAACATCTGCAGTCTCCAACATTACCCCTCCTCCCTCCCTCCCTCCCTCCCTCCCTCCCTCCCTCCCTCCCTCCCTCCCTCCCTCCCCCTGCCTCCCCCCTCCCTCCCTCCCTCCCTCTCCACCCTCCCTCCCTCTCCACCCTTCTCCTTCTACTCACCCCCTCCCTCCCTCCCTCCCTCTCCACCCTCCCTCCCTCTCCACCCTCCCTCCCTCCCTCCCTCTCCACCCTCCCTCCCTCTCCACCCTTCTCCTTCTACTCACCCCTCCCTCCCTCCCTCCCTCCTCCACCCTCCCTCCCTCTCCACCCTCCCTCCCTCCCTCCCTCTCCACCCTCCCTCCCTCTCCACCTCCCTCCCTCCCTCCCTCTCCACCCTCCCTCCCTCTCCACCCTTCTCCTTCTACTCACCCCTCCCTCCCTCCCTCCCTCTCCACCCTCCCTCCCTCTCCACCCTTCTCCTTCTACTCACCCCTCCCTCCCTCCTCTACCTCTCCATTTGTGGGTCAAGGCTATGAAAGAAGAGGACTTAGCAGAAGACACATAGACAGATAGTAGGCTAGGTTATCTCTCTCTCCTAGGCCCTAAAACCTTATCTTTACAGCCTTGTTTTTTCTGGGGATCCTTGCTAAATATACTAAAGTTAAAATACAGCTAACGGCTATATGGTGTCTGGTATGCTTTGGAGGTGCTGTATGTGTCTGCCTCCCAAATGTCAAATGTAGTGCACTATATAGGGAATAGGGTGCCATCTGGGACACAGACGCTGTCTGTGTGTAGTTGATCAGACCTCAACACATACTTATTGTGTCAGCCAGGTCAGTGTGTGGACTGTCTGTGTGTATCAGCCAGGTCAGTGTGTGGACTGTCTGTATGTATCAGCCAGGTCAGTGTGTGGACTGTCTGTATGTATCAGCCAGGTCAGTGTGTGGACTGTCTGTATGTATCAGCCAGGTCAGTGTGTGGACTGTCTGTATGTATCAGCCAGGTCAGTGTGTGGACTGTCTGTATGTATCAGCCAGGTCAGTGTGTGGACTGTCTGTATGTATCAGCCAGGTCAGTGTGTGGACTGTCTGTATGTATCAGCCAGGTCAGTGTGTGGACTGTCTGTATGTATCAGCCAGGTCAGTGTGTGGACTGTCTGTATGTATCAGCCAGGTCAGTGTGTGGACTGTCTGTATGTATCAGCCAGGTCAGTGTGTGGACTGTCTGTATGTATCAGCCAGGTCAGTGTGTGGACTGTATGTATGTGTCAGCCAGGTCAGTGTGTGGACTGTCTGTATGTATCCGCCAGGTCAGTGTGTGGACTGTATGTATGTATCAGCCAGGTCAGTGTGTGGACTGTATGTATGTATCAGCCAGGTCAGTGTATGGACTGTCTGTATGTGTCAGCCAGGTCAGTGTGTGGACTGTATGTATGTGTCAGCCAGGTCAGTGTGTGGACTGTCTGTATGTATCAGCCAGGTCAGTGTGTGGACTGTATGTATGTGTCAGCCAGGTCAGTGTGTGGACTGTCTGTATGTATCAGCCAGGTCAGTGTGTGGACTGTCTGTATGTGTCAGCCAGGTCAGTGTGTAGACTGTCTGTATGTATCAGCCAGGTCAGTGTGTGGACTGTCTGTATGTGTCAGCCAGGTCAGTGTATGGACTGTCTGTATGTATCAGCCAGGTCAGTGTGTGGACTGTCTGTATGTATCAGCCAGGTCAGTGTGTGGACTGTCTGTATGTATCAGCCAGGTCAGTGTGAGGACTGTCTGTATGTATCAGCCAGGTCAGTGTGTGGACTGTCTGTATGTATCAGCCAGGTCAGTGTGTGGACTGTCTGTATGTATCAGCCAGGTCAGTGTGTGGACTGTCTGTATGTATCAGCCAGGTCAGTGTGTGGACTGTCTGTATGTATCAGCCAGGTCAGTGTGTGGACTGTCTGTATGTATCAGCCAGGTCAGTGTGTGGACTGTCTGTATGTATCAGCCAGGTCAGTGTGTGGACTGTCTGTATGTATCAGCCAGGTCAGTGTGTGGACTGTCTGTATGTATCAGCCAGGTCAGTGTGTGGACTGTCTGTATGTATCAGCCAGGTCAGTGTGTGGACTGTCTGTATGTATCAGCCAGGTCAGTGTGTGGACTGTCTGTATGTGTCAGCCAGGTCAGTGTGTGGACTGTCTGTATGTGTCAGCCAGGTCAGTGTGTGGACTGTCTGTATGTGTCAGCCAGGTCAGTGTATGGACTGTCTGTATGTATCAGCCAGGTCAGTGTGTGGACTGTCTGTATGTATCAGCCAGGTCAGTGTGTGGACTGTCTGTATGTATCAGCCAGGTCAGTGTGAGGACTGTCTGTATGTATCAGCCAGGTCAGTGTGTGGACTGTCTGTATGTATCAGCCAGGTCAGTGTGTGGACTGTCTGTATGTATCAGCCAGGTCAGTGTGTGGACTGTCTGTATGTATCAGCCAGGTCAGTGTGTGGACTGTCTGTATGTATCAGCCAGGTCAGTGTGTGGACTGTCTGTATGTATCAGCCAGGTCAGTGTGTGGACTGTCTGTATGTATCCGCCAGGTCAGTGTGTGGACTGTCTGTATGTATCAGCCAGGTCAGTGTGTGGACTGTCTGTATGTATCAGCCAGGTCAGTGTGTGGACTGTCTGTATGTATCAGCCAGGTCAGTGTGTGGACTGTCTGTATGTATCAGCCAGGTCAGTGTGTGGACTGTTTGTATGTATCAGCCAGGTCAGTGTGTGGACTGTCTGTATGTATCAGCCAGGTCAGTGTGTGGACTGTCTGTATGTATCAGCCAGGTCAGTGTGTGGACTGTCTGTATGTATCAGCCAGGTCAGTGTGTGGACTGTCTGTATGTATCAGCCAGGTCAGTGTGTGGACTGTCTGTATGTATCAGCCAGGTCAGTGTGTGGACTGTCTGTATGTATCAGCCAGGTCAGTGTGTGGACTGTCTGTATGTATCAGCCAGGTCAGTGTGTGGACTGTCTGTATGTATCAGCCAGGTCAGTGTGTGGACTGTCTGTATGTGTCAGCCAGGTCAGTGTGTGGACTGTCTGTATGTATCAGCCAGGTCAGTGTGTGGACTGTCTGTATGTATCAGCCAGGTCAGTGTGTGGACTGTCTGTATGTATCAGCCAGGTCAGTGTGTGGACTGTCTGTATGTATCAGCCAGGTCAGTGTGTGGACTGTCTGTATGTATCAGCCAGGTCAGTGTGTGGACTGTCTGTATGTATCAGCCAGGTCAGTGTGTGGACTGTCTGTATGTATCAGCCAGGTCAGTGTGTGGACTGTCTGTGGAGACTGATGTGGGTTTGTGGTGAGGGCAGTAGACCGTACATTCAAGCCCAGGTGCTGTCTGTCTATATATCCATGCCAATGTCAATACCATTGCTATGTTGCCCCCTCACACCTACAGTTAGACCAGTGTGGGGTCTTCAATCCAGAAGTCATCAGTGAAGGACCTCACACGGGTGTGTGTGTGTGCACGTGCTCGCTAATGAATGTTTGTGTGTCCTGTACGTGTGTGTGTGTGTGTCAGTGTGTGTGTGTCAGTGTGTGTGTGTCTGTGTGTGTGTGTGTGAGTGTCAGTGTGTGTGTGTACGTGTGTGTGTGTGTCTGTGTGTGTGTGTGTGTGTGTGTGAAGCTCTCTGTGCCTGCTGGAGCGGTAGTTCCCCGCTGTGTGATCCTAATGGGGCTTGGAGAAGGGAGCGTGCTCTGCCAAACCAAGCCTCACCCCTCCATCCCCAGCCCAGCGCCCCCCTAGCCCTCACCCCAGAGCAGAGAGGGGAACAGGGCTCATATATCAGCCTGCTGGTTAAGCTTCATTACCTCCAACACATGACTCAATACACTCTCTACCTCTCTCTTTACCTCTCCTCTTTCACCTCGCTGGTTACACCAACACTCTGGTTTCTCCTCACTCTCTTTCTGGGTCTCCCCCTCCCTCCCTCCCCCGCCCCCCAAACCTTAGTGAGTACCTTGTTATAGCGAGTTCCCAGGTGACTTGTTGCAGGTGATGCAGATCACAGGTCCTGAAATTAGCCACTAGATCAGCCAGCACCTGGTTATCCTCCCTCCCCCTAGTTAAAGACCCACAGACCCAGAGACCTAGCAGTGGGTAGTGGACCATAGATGATCAGGGCTGGACCATTGGCAGTGGACCATGGATGGAAGCAGGCAGGGAGGGGAACCAGGCTGAAAACTCTTTCAGTGAGCATATACGCCCCACACTCCCCCCGAAGGGCCTTTGAACTTAGTGTGTACTAGCTTGCTCCATACCTCTTTCTGTCCCACTCTATTTCTCTCCTCTCTACTGGGCACCAGTGTAACATCTGTCATTCTCTATGTCACTAAGCGTCTGAGACGGTCCAGTTGTGATGACATTCAGTCTACCAGTTGACTTCTCCTCTACCGTCTAAGGAGCTCCGTTTTTGTGGTTTATTAATGATGAAATTGTTGAAGATCCAAACTTGACACACAAAGGGATGTGTAGATGATGGTCTGTGAATATGACCTCTTTGTGTTGTTTCAGATGTCTTTGTCATCAGCCTTGGTAGTTTGACATTTCAACATGGATTGAGCCAAAGAAAATCATTTTTGGGTATTTTCTTTTATAAAAATAAAAAATAAATCCTACTTTCTTATGGGCGAAAGAAAGAACTATGGGTTTTGGATCATTGGCGTCCGTTCAAAATGTGAAAAGCAATTTAAAAGCTGTCCGGCAGAGCGAAACATTTCTGTTCAAAGAGGCCCAGGGAGAGAGCGGAAGAACCCAGTGGTTTCTGGGGTGCAGAGCGGAGCGGGCCACGCTTGGCCTCCGTGTGTGTGTGTGTGTGTCTGTGCTGTTTGTCCAGCTCCGATCTACAGTACTCTCGGCCTCTGGGGTTCCTCACAGTGATGGAAGACAGAGCCTGAAATGAATACTACACTCTCCTCTACTCCTTTCTTTCTCTCTCTCGTTCTCTCTCTCCCTCACACACACACACTGGGCAGCTAGTGTTCTTTCCTCATCTCTCATTCCCTCCCTCCCTCTCTCCCCCTCCCTCCCCCCTCCCTCTCTCCCTCTCTCCCTCTCTCCCCTTCCCTCCCTCCCTCTCTCTCTCTCTCTCTCTCTCTCTCTCTCTCTCTCTCTCTCTCTCTCTCTCTCTCTCTCTCTCTTTCTCTCTCTCTCTCTCTCTCCCAGTTTGTCCGTCTGTGGGTGTGTTGAGGGTAACAGTCCTTGAAGGGAATATGTTTATGGAGAATCTTTTTACAGCTTCTTGAGAAGTACAGCAGAATCTGCCCCTTCGCTCTCTCTGACCAACCTTACGTCAACTTCCCCATGCGCCAAACACTGGGCGGCTCTTTGTGTGTGTGTGTGTGTGTGTGTGTGTGTGTGTGTGTGTGTGTGTGTGTGTGTGTGTGTGATGTGCACGCCTGTGTGTGTGTGTGTGTGTGTCTCCGGTGTGTGTGTGTGTGTGTGTGTCTCCGTGTGCCTGTATATATATATGTGTGTGTGTGTGTGTGTGTGTGTGTGTGTGTGTATGTGCGTGCCACCAGCCAGCCACCTGTTAATGCCAGCACTAATTTCATAAGGTATAGCTGGCACCTCAACGGCCAGGACACACACACTCTTTCCCCCCTCGTCACCTCTCAACCTCCAGCCTTTGAAAAAATAATTTGGAATAAAGGATCTGTGTGTTAAAGATCTGGAATGCATCCCAAATAGCACCCTATTCCCTATGTAGGGCACTACTTTTGACCAGAGCCTTACGGGCCCTGCTAAGGAATAGGGTCCCATTTGGGCCTCAGACTGTGTGTTAAAGATAACCCCACCTGTGATGATCATTAGCCTGAGGAGCTGTCCAACATTAAATCCCCTTTAGGTTCAGATTCCATTAATGAGTGGAAAATTAAACCTTTTAGATGAACATTCCAAGTGTAGAATTTTATATAATGACTTAAAAAGAGGTATTGGGTAGTTGGTGGAGGCACGGAGCGTTCCAGGAGAATTTAAATGGGTTAAGTGAGTTGGTGGAGGTTGGGGATGTGGATGTGAAGAGGGGATCAGCTGTGGATTCAAGGCCCAGCGAGAGAGAGTGGAGGTTGGGGGAGAGAGAGGGGGTGACCCTGGGCCAGGTGGAGAGGTGGAAAAGAGAAAGGAAGAGGTGGAGGAGAGGAGAAGGACAAGGAGTGCTGAAGGAGAAGAGGGGGAGAAGAGGTGGAGACGGTGTTGTTAACTCACACAGATGTTCCCCTCTCTAAATCACTCAGTCCCTCTTTCTCTCTCTCTCTCTCTCCCTCTATCTCTCTCTCTTCTCTCTCTCCTTCTCTCTCTCTCTCTCTTCTCTCTCTCCCTCTCTATCTCTCTCTTCTCTCTCTCCCTCTATCTCTCTCTTCTCTATCTCTCTTTTCTCTCTCTCCTTCTCTTTCTCTCTCTTCTCTCTCTCTCTCCATCTCTATCTCTCTCTTCTCTCTCTCTTTCTCTCCCTCTATCTCTCTTCTCTCTCTCCCTCTCTATCTCTCTCTTCTCTCTCTCCCTCTCTATCTCTCTCTTCTCTTTCTTTCTCTCTCTCTATCTTTCTCTTCTCTTTCTTTCTCTCTATCTCTCTCTTCTCTTTCTCTCTCTATCTATCTCTCTCTTCTCTCTCTCCCTCTCTATCTCTCTCTTCTCTCTCTCCCTCTCTATCTCTCTCTTCTCTTTCTTTCTTTCTCCCTCTCTATCTCTCTCTTCTCTCTCTCCCTCTCTATCTCTCTCTTCTCTCTCTCCCTCTCTATCTCTCTCTTCTCTTTCTCTCTCCCTCTCTATCTCTCTCTTCCTCTGCTCTCCTCCTCTGCTCTCTCCTTTACAGCACACTAGCTACCCATTTCCTGTGACCTCTCACCTCACAGAGAAGAAAAGAGAAGAAAGAAGGGATAGAGGGAGGAGGGAAGGAGGAGGATGGAGGGAAAGGGAAAGATGTGTACAGTCTCATCAGCCCTGGGAGACTTAAGGCCAGTCAGTCAGGCTGTCTACCATGGAGGTCCTTCTCTCTCCACTGACCAGAAAGACCATCTGTTTTGAAAGTCACTCTGAAATGTTTTCTCCTCATGCTTATGAAATCCACTTGTGTTATCTCTCTGTTTTGTTGATAAAGTATGTTACCATGTACCTGACCTATGATGTGATGTTACAGAATACTTGTTTTTAACATTTCTCTCCTCTCCCCCTGACCCTCTCTCCTCTCCCCCCTCTCTCTCCCCCTCCCCCCCTCTTCCTCCCACCCCATCAGTTGGAGTCGGAGCTGGAGGTCTGTGAGAGGGAGAGTGCAGAGCTCCAGGAGTATGCTAACTGTGTCCTGCAGCAGATCGCTGACCACTGCCCTGACATCCTGGAACAGGTGGTCAATACCCTGGAAGAGTCCTGCTGACCTCACACCCCCTGCCAGCCACACAATCAACACCACACCTTTCAATACCCCCTGCCAGCCACACAATCAACACCACACCTTTCAATACCCCCTGCCAGCCACACAATCAACACCACACCTTTCAATACCCCCTGCCAGCCACACAATCAACACCACACCTTTCAATACCCCCCCGCCAGCCACACACTCAACACCACACCTTTCAATACCCCCTCCAGCCACACACTCAACACCACACCTTTCAATACCCCCCTCCAGCCACACACTCAACACCACACCTTTCAATACCCCCTCCAGCCACACACTCAACCCCACACCTTTCAATACCCCCCAGCCACACACTCAACACCACACCTTTCAATACCCCCCTCCAGCCACACACTCAACACCACACCTTTTAATACCCCCCTCCAGCCACACACTCAACCCCACACCTTTCAATACCCCCCTCCAGCCACACACTCAACACCACACCTTTCAATACCCCCTCCAGCCACACACTCAACACCACACCTTTCAATACCCCCCTCCAGCCACACACTCAACCCCACACCTTTCAATACCCCCCTCCAGCCACACACTCAACACCACACCTTTCAATACCCCTACCAGCCACACACTCAACACCACACCTTTCAATACCCCCCTCCAGCCACACACTCAACACCACACCTTTCAATACCCCCCTCCAGCCACACACTCAACACCACACCTTTCAATAGGGAGAGAGAGAGATGCTTTTATATTCCCAGTCCTTCCTTTCCTGCCTTACAAGTTCTCCCAGTATCTATTTTGGGATTTGTTACTGATTTATAAACTATGAGTTGTCAGATTGGTGCAATAATCCTTTCTCTAAATCTACAATGGTTTGTGGTGAGAAGGGCTTCTTGAACCATTCATGTTCATGACATTGAACCCTGTCTTTCTTAGACCTGATCACAAAACCTGTTCGTTACTAAGGTGTGGTCAACCATGTTATCTTAGTGTTACTCACATACAGTTACTGCTTAGTTACTACACAGTTACTGCTTAGTTACTACACAGTTACTGCTTAGTTACTACACAGTTACTGCTTAGTTACTACACAGTTAAGTAACTGCTTAGTTACTACACAGTTACTGCTTAGTTACTACACAGTTTTACTGCTTAGTTACTACACAGTTACTGCTTAGTTACTACACAGTTACTGCTTAGTTACTACACAGTTACTGCTTAGTTACTACACATTTACTGCTTAGTTACTACACAGTTTCTGCTTAGTTACTACACTGGCAGAAGTGACTGTCCTAATGGGATGGGGATAAATGATGGCCAATATAAAGACAAGGTAGAGAGTCTGAATCATGGTCCTGTACCCAGTACTTAGGTCATTATAGAATCCCTCCTACAGCTTTGCTTTCTGAACTGTAGGTCTGTGTCCCAAATGGCACCCTATACCCTTTATAGAACACTACTTTTGACCACAGTCCATAGAACTCTTGTCAAAAGTAGCTCACTATATAGGGACTAGGGTGCCATTTGGGACACACACTAGATCTGTGATTTGGGAATATGAATTTAAATTACATTTGTTTATAACATGATAAAAATAATTGCTGCTATATTTTGCTTTAATTGTTAGAGGTAGTTTGTTGTTGTTGTTTTCTATTATGACAGTTCTCTGATGATTTTGGAGAAGTCAGTTGTCATCCGTTGAAAGGTTAGAGTTAGGAGATGAAAAACAATGCTATTAATGAGACAGTCAAGCCACACAAATGCTCACCGCTCACTGTAACAACAAGGAAATGATGTTTCAGCAATGATATCTATTCTGGGAGTAGGCTATTGATGTTGAAATACAGATAGAATTCATCTAGCTTTATCTGTGCTTTTTTAAACATCATAAGGAGTCTTTAGTGTCTCCTAGACTCTTAAGTGTCTCTTTAGACAGGACTCCCTGTGGTGATGTTAGATGGCTAAACAGCAGACCCGGTTGAGATGGTATGTCTTCAGTGTGTAGTTAGCTAACCTAACATAGCAGGTGTAACGCAGTGTTTCTTCTTTCTGGTCCTAAAGAGAAGGAAAAAACGGTCTTCTGCACTGTTCAACCAATCCAGTAAATGTGGAGGAGGAGTTAAGATGGAGTGTCGTCTTGTTAACGTCCGAAAGCGGAAGCCGCGTCACAGGCTCTCCGGAAGCATCCGGTTGTGACCGACCCCCGCTGAGGGTGGTAGTTAGCTAATGGATCTCTCCTCATTTAGAGACGTATTGAGAGCGTATGGAGGTCACAGACCCACAGTTTCCAGGGGAGTATGGCCTGGAGACACAGAAGGGATATTTAGACCCAGCATGACTTCCTATAGGAGGTGACATCATCTCAGTCAGGTCCACAGGCTAGTTCCCCCTCTTTCCTTCTAATCTATCTTTATGCACGGATATGAAAGCCATAGCAGTGAGGTGATGTCACTCAGACAGTGTGGGTGTGTGGTGTTCTACTGATGACTTGAGGGTGAGCAAATCACTCTTTTATGTGGCTTATCAAAACCATCCTCTCTCTCTCTATCCCTCTATTCTCCTCTATCTCCCCCATCCTCTCTCTCTCTATCTCTCCCATCCTCTCTCTCTCTATCCCTCTCTCCTCCTCTATCTCCCCGATCCTCTCTCTCTCTATCTCTCCCATCCTCTCTCTCTCTATCCCTCTATCTCCCCCATCCTCTCTCTCTCTATCTCTCCCATCCTCTCTCTCTCTATCCCTCTCTCCTCATCTATCTCCCCCATCCTCTCTCTCTCTATCTCTCCCATCCTCTCTCTCTCTATCCCTCTCTCCTCCTCTATCTCTCTCTCCTCCTCTTTCCCTCTATCTCTCTCCTCCTCTATCTCTCTATCTCTCCCATCCTCTCTCTCTATCCCTCTCTCCTCCTCTCTCTCTCTATCTCCCCCATCCTCTCTCTCTCTCTATCTCCCCCATCCTCTCTCTCTCTATCCCTCTCTCCTCCTCTTTCCCTCTATCTCCCCCATCCTCTCTCTCTATCCCTCTCTCCTTCTCTTTCCCTCTATCTCTCCCATCCTCTCTCTCTATCCCTCTCTCCTTCTCTTTCCCTCTATCTCTCCCATCCTCTCTCTCTATCCCTCTCTCCTCTTTCCCTCTATCTCCCCCATCCTCTCTCTCTCTATCCCTCTCTCCTCCTCTTTCCCTATATCTCCCCCATCCTCTCTCTCTATCCCTCTCTCCTCCTCTTTCCCTCTATCTCTCCCATCCTCTCTCTCTATCCCTCTCTCCTCCTCTTTCCCTCTATCTCTCCCATCCTCTCTCTCTATCCCTCTCTCCTCCTCTTTCCCTCTATCTCTCCCATCCTCTCTCTCTATCCCTCTCTCCTCCTCTTTCCCTCTATCTCTCCCATCCTCTCTCTCTATCCCTCTCTCCTCCTCTTTCCCTCTATCTCTCCCATCCTCTCTCTCTATCCCTCTCTCCTCCTCTTTCCCTCTATCTCCCCCATCCTCTCTCTCTCTATCAGTCAGTCACCCACTCACCGCTCCATCACTTCCAGTTAAAAGTGACTGAGGTTCTGGCTTGCGTCCGAAATGGCACCCTATCACTATAAAGTGCACTACTTTTGACCAGGGCCCATAAGACTCTGGTCAACAGTAGTGCACTATGTAGGGAATAGGGTGTAATTTGGGACGCAGCCTGGGACTGTTGAAACACCTATCTAAACCAAAAGGTGCAGTCGACCACCACAAAGACTCACACTTCATTGTTCACCTTAAATGGTGGTTTGTGGGTGAAGCCCCTGTATGTCATGGTCCATTCAATTCCCTTTGTGTGTCATATTGATTGGAAATAGCTAGGCTCACCCCGGGGATGAACCTTATCCTTATTTTTACAGGTGTAGTCTGTGACCAGATAGTTGTGTGTGTGAGAGTTCACAGTTGAGTCTTCCTCCTTTCTCTGTAGATGACACTGGCTGTAAATCTAAATGATTAGACCTGGCTCATGTCAGTCCCAGCCGGCTCTCTCTTTCTCTCTTTCCACACTCTTCCTCCTTCTCTCTCTCTCCCTCTCTCTCTACCCCTCTCTCTCTCTCTCTCCCTCTCTCTCTACCCCTCTCTCTCTCTCTCTCTCTCGTTACCCCTCTCTCTCTCCCTCTCTCTCTCTACCCCTCTCTCTCTTCTCTCTCTCCCTCCTCTCTCTCCCTCCTCCCTTTCTCTACCCCCTCCCTCTCTCTCTCCACCCCTCTCTCCCTCTCTCCCCATCTCTCTCTCTCTCTCTCTCTCTCTCTCTCTCTCTCTCTCTCTCTCTCTCTCTCTCTCTTCGCTTTCTCTCTCCTCTCTCTCCCTCCTTCTCTCTCTCCCTCCTCCCTCTCTCTGGTGGTTAATGGTTCTGACCTGAGGGTTAGTGTTAGTCATTCCTACCACAGCTCAGATAACAGTAAGAGACAGAGACGTGACCAACACCTACTGAACAGACACACACACACACACATACTGCGAGAAGCACACACACCTTTCACACACACGGACCCACAAACCCACATCAGACAGACAGAAAGACAGACAGACATGAGTGTCATTCCTGTGGCTTCACACTGTTTGAGTCAGTCTTTCTAAATTAACACACTTACACCTTAATGTTCCACCATGATATGATGATACTTCCAGTCTCCACCTCACCTAGACTAAGTACAGTCTAACAGTATCATAACCACACTATCGTTGACTACAGTCTAACAGTATCATAACCACACTTAGGGGTTAGGGTATACTGTAGT